>NW_022171981.1:0-237180 GCF_008802855.1 Photinus pyralis
TCGCCTGGCAGGATGAAATTTTCCGAAATCTTAATTAAGATGAAGATGGGCGGTCTCCTTTTTTGTGTACCTAATTAACATTCGTAATTAAATTTTATTATAAATTGTCGTTGGTCTATGTAAAGGCATGGAGATTATTAGGTCATACGAGAAAGCGGCCAAGGTTGTTTTTGTTTACATTTTATTTAACGTAGAAATTTCCGGGAATTTTGTTTGGTCTTTATATGTTATCAGATGTAAATGGTTAATTTAATTGATAGGTGGATGTGATTTATCACCTTTTCTGTATAGTTAAGAGAGATGAAATTTTATTTTTCCTAGAATTTAAGTTTGGATTTATCTCTTAATGTCTGATAACAAATTGATTTAGAAAAATTAATCCACCTCTATTTTTTGGCTTAATAACGTTCGGTAATAGGATGTATTTGTTTCTCTCATTGTTGTCAACTGTGTATGATTGGTTGTTTTATTTTTTATTTTCGGAAGAAGGGTTTCGCCTTAAATACGACGTTAACAAGAAAAGCGTCGCTTTTTATCACAGTCAACGCAGAACTACGTTTCATTGAAAATTTAAATTAGTTTTTAGCCAGAGTCTACGCAGTACGACGTTTCGTTGAAAATGTAAGTGTTTTTATAAGTAGATAACACTGGCCTATATTCACATAAGATATTAAAGTGGTGTTCGTGGATAGTGCTGTATTTGGAAACATCGACACTACATTGTTAATTTATAATTAGATTTATTGCAGCATATTTTCTTTCTTTTGCATGAATATGTTACTGTTTATTTACAGGGTGCTTCATCTGGGGGCGATTGACGTACGTTAGGTCGTTGATTGTTACATATTGCACTTGGCATTGAGAATTAATTAATTTATACTAATGTTTTGCCACGACATGTTCCTTTATTTTGTTGTAATATGATATTTAACGTTACACTCCTATGTATTAGAATAGGGTAATTATGATTATTAATATTTGGCAGGGTGACTTGTTTCGAATATGTACTGTGCTTTGATACCGATATTTAATCTCGATTTGACGTAGCAGAGGGTGGCAATCTTTCACAACTAACATACGCAGATATATGTATATGTTTTATGTACTGGTTTTCTGCCGATATTGATAATCAATTCGTTGAATCGACTATTGACATGTAGTAACCGAATATTGGGTTTGTGTCAATTTTTATTATGCCAAGGCAATTATGTCAACTGTCGAAGCCTACATAAATGCTATATATTTTGTTTATGATTATGTATGCGTGCGAGTTTGCCGATGGTTGCTCTGTTATTTTTGTTATGTCATGATTTGTCTTTTGATCGGTTACTGTCAGTACTCATGGTGAAGAGCCTGGCGTGCTGTTTTTTATAACCCGACACGTTATAACTAGTGGGTTGGACTGGCCCTAGAGATGTGTGAATGAAAGAGTTGGGGTCCCATTTACTCGTGCATGAGGGCGCAGGTAAGTCCCGGCCTCACTTGCGCAGCGACCTGATAAAAGCGTAGGGCGTGTTCCCGTTGTGCTCTTTTATTTTTTGTATCCTGTGGGAAATGCTTTTCTGAGAGGCCAACTCTCAGCGTTTACATGCAAGGCTGACATATCATGAGCAGAGCAACTAAAGACTACTCGGTGTGGGATTTGGACAGGACATCCAATATCCAAACTTACGTGAATTTAATTGTAACGTTTTAATGATTGTTTTTTATGTTATATGTGTCATATATTGATTCTTTAGGAATTCCAGTGGAGTTTATGATTCGATATTATATTAATTTACTTGACAACCATCATTATTCATTACAGACAACTAATTTTGATATAAAGTTTAATATTAATTTTTTAGCTGGTTTTTTGTCTAGGTTTTTTTTTGGTCAGTTCTTTTTTTCCCAGCCTATTTTTATATTTGTACTCGGTGAACTACCATTTTCTAAATTTAATCTTGCAATACGAATTACTTTGATTAAATCTCCGTTCTTAAAGCATGTAGCTCTCGAGGCTGTCCTGGGTACGTCACAGTATGGATACGGGGAGTACCCAAAATACGTTTTCAATATCTTTAATGAGACACACTGTAAATATTTATAGTTTTGCTTTTGAGTAACCCTGAATTTCCGGATTCCAAATATATAATATTGTATGACATTAGTTTCATTCTTTAATGATATGTTACACTATTAAGGGATAACACGTAGTTGAAAATTTGAAGAGGAGATATCAGTTGTGCAGAGACAACAATGGAGGTTACTTTGAGCAGCTATTGCAATCTTAAATATGGTATTTTATAGTAAGCACCCGCTACTACGAAAAATCTCGATAAGGCTTTCATTTCATTCTATTTGAGTAAATTCAGCAGCCTTGATCACTTCCACAATTTCAAACCGGATTTAAAATGATTATTTGAACACCTGGTGTAAAACTGAGTGCCACAGAGAATTTTGCAGGAGAACTCTTATATAGGTCGTAATTTGGGCTCGATTAAACACAAAGATAATAATTTACAGATGAAACAAATTTATTCGACATAAATCAATTAAAAATGCTGAAATAAAAATAGGCACTTAGATTCAGATTAGAAATATCATGCAACAAGCGATCGATTGAACAAATTAATTAAAAGAATTACCTTAAAACGTTAATTATGCTTAGTCCGGTCATAACTGCAACTCTTTAGACAGACGCACAAACACAGACACCAATTGATATTACTTCGGAAACTTCACTTCTTTGAATCTCGATTTACACAACACTTCCCTCTCTCCGTTCCATTCCTCATTCTTATCAAAAACTATATCGCGTCTTTGAATAAACTGCACACCTTCGTTTTCTTATCGGCGAAACCTGCTTATTTTCAAACCTAATTAGCTTTCTGTAATGATAATAAACTAACAAAAAAATAAAATTTAAGATAACACAATGCAATTATTTACAAATGAGCCTTATCTTTTCACGCGTAATTCAACTTTACAATAACGTACACAAAGCGACTAATCAAAATCAACATCAAATAAATGTGATACAAAACACATTCAACTCAAATTCAAATATCATGATTGAAATTGTGTTCATTCTAAATTAGCGACCAATATTTAATGTCAAAAATAAATGGAATTAAACCCATTAGATGACCCAACATTGTTGTAGCTGCTGATACCAAATAACGCCCGCACGAGGTAGTTTACACAGCAATAATGGTTTATGTGTCACCTGCATTACTTGCTGGTCTCGGCAGATAGTATTCCCAGAACAAACTCAATTCTTTACTACACGAGGAGTCGGTGAGATTCCTTGGACAATTGTCATTATAATATTATGTAATAGTAGTTATTGTAGGTAGGTACCTATGGCTATTTGAAAAACGTCTCATACATTTCTTTCTGATTTATTTCTTACTTTTTACAAAATGTACAATAACATTTAATTGTATTCTAAATGTGAGACAAATAATTATAATTGCATTTTCTGCTATAAATCACAACACGCTTTAGTCATTCTTTAGTTTTACTACATTGGCACAATCCTATACAAGTTCCGACTTACAGAGGTTTATAAGACAGGTGAGCAGGAGCATAGTTTAATATCATTTGGAAATGATTTGTTGTAGAGCGATAGTAACAACGAACAACTACAGTTCCATACTCTCGCAACATCTGTTATTCAGACCTGGATGACCACAATGTCCGACATTGGCCCATTACAGAAAAATATCGTACGGAAAGGGGTAAGTTTGCACAAGTTGCCGTTAACTACTAGCCCAGCATGCTGAATAACCACACTGTTGTCCTTTACATTCGAGGTTCGCGTAATTTCAGTGGCGGGTACTAAATACTTCCTAATTCTTTTAATACTACCCCCTAAAGAATTAAGCGCTGTGCGATACAAGCCCACTGTCGCTAAGAAAAGGTTTAAATGTTCACAAAAGTCGATGTTTATACGGCATCAATTCATTGAACGTACATAATTAGTTTGGCTTGAATCGTACGTCTATGATGGTCAAGGCATGTCGGATATACAATAAGTATACGGGAATATTAATGTCTTGGAGTACCGCGTTCTTACCACCCTTCCACAAGCCCTGACCAAGACATACATCATGCATTCACCCTCCAAGCCTCTAACTTACTAGCGCTTGATTTTATTGCTTAACCAAATATAAATTAAATTAACTACTGCTTCAGTAGGCAATTAAGAATTGAGGGAGTTTAGTGCGGCGAAATAAAAAGAGATTTAGGTGACTTTTATTTTCAGTTCCAAAATCGTTTTAAAGTTATGTGTAAAAAAATTATATTTATAACATGATCAAACGATCAATACAAAAAATGGCGCGATTATAATCGTTTCCAACAAAAGAACAATATTACACGCTAATAATCGTAAATGTTCCGTCTTTTCCGTACACGAAAAACGTATAACAACTGGCACGAAAAGAATACTCACTAAGGGTAATTAGAATCTAAACATTAGCAGACCCTTGTTTTACATAACATCCCTACCTGATACTCATAGCTCATAGGTGCCCCACATGTTGTACAATAGTTTCGCAATTATCCCTGCTACATCTCGTGTATTTGTGATTTTCCTCCGCTTCAACATTTATTTAATTTTATTAAAAACGGTAAATCTTAGAAGGGAGCGAACGTTACAATTTGTTAATGCGGATAAGTTTGAAATTTTCATTATGCAACGAAAGGTAAAGGTCAGTTTTACTTACTGTGAAATTAGTCTTTAATTAAGAAAGCTCAAATTTAATTTAGATCAATCTAACAGATAAACGTAGAGATAAATTACTTACTTTATAATAAAATTTTAATTTAATCGTAATACAGAAGCTCAGACATCACGCCTTTGTAAATTACATGTACCGAGTTCTTTGTAAGTTGATGAAACAAATTGTGTTGTCTCAAATTAGGCATTCATAAATGCGTTATTAATCACAGGTAATATTTTGTGGGTGTATTAACTCCTTTCGGAATACAATTGTTAGTAGTTGTGTTTATACGTTCCTGTTTTGTTGAATTGCATATTAATATGGTTATTTATAAGTTTATGATAGGTGAACAAATCATAGCGCGATAAAATCAGTGTTATTTGTTATACCTAGTAACTGTATATGTTTCGGAATAATTTTTCTTGAACGTTTGTTCTTCGAAATTGGTATCGAAAAACCCTTTTTTAACAAAGAAGGATAGGATATGAATGTATAGCATAACCCCTATACCTATCTGCAATTGGACTTATGGAAAAATCATTTCGGATGACTTCAGTGACAAAAATAGATGCATCTATTATGTTACCTTGCTAATTTTTTGGCTTATTTCATGACTAAAAGTTCATATAAACATAGGTTCGCAAACGCTTCGTTACAGGGTGTTCCAATTTCAAGATTGTTAAACTTTTTCTTTATATATCTCCTTCAGCTTTTGAGATTAACATACAGGGATTGTTTGCAACACGGTATGCTTTTATTACTTGAAGATTTAGCTCTTCTTTAAATGAATGAAATGAATGAAATAAAAAAGCAAAAAGAGATTTGATTCGGGTCAAAAATGGACCAATATATTAATACGCGCTTTTTGAGTAAGTCTCAGCGTATAGGTTGGTAAGGCTAGAACAAATACCCGTCGAAAATGGGGTATTTGTCATTTGTATCTTTATTCTTGGGGTTTAATTTATATTCGGCGCTTTTACACTTTCATTTTGTTAGCTTTTATTAGAGGAATCTACCATAAAAGTTCCGATCACATTGCTCCACAAATAAGAAAGTTACCTATTTCGCATCCGCAGAACAATTTTAAGCGTAAGCGTTTTGTGTTTTCAACGGGCGATGAAAAAAGAATTGACGTTGAGTCGCCTTTAGTAAATCAAGTTAAATAGGATTTTCCATATAAACAAAAATTCCAAAGGTAACTCGACAATAACTCTTTTTGATCGTATAGTATTTTCGCTAACCCATATTGTGGTAGAACAAAAAGAATAACCATGGTGTTAAGGGGTCGGAAAAATCAGCGTAACGAAAAAAAATTGACGCAAAGCAAATAAGTCAGCACCACCAACACTGATGATGCCGACATCCTGTCATAAAGGTCCCATAACCCATAACTGCGAACAGTATTCTTGTGTACGGGAGCGGCAGTAGAAAATGTCGGCAATATATGTTGAACACATTTTTCTTTTTAAAGGTAGTCGTTTCGTCGAAGATATAATTTCAGAAATCTTTGGTCGCCCAGTTTTCTAGATTTTTTGGATGCGGATCTCCGAATAATACAGCCGATCGATCTCCGAGCGCAATGTTCTCGTTCTCTTAGTACGGGCATTTATAGTTAGACCCCATTCCGTAAATACCCCGCAGCACTGTATCGAAGCCCCGTTTCCGCCTTGAAGTTTCGCGCCCTAAATTATGACTGCACCGTATATTGGTGAAGTCGATCAGCTTTGCTGAACACCCGGTATCTAGACGCGTTTTAAGTTGGGCGCTTTGTTACAAAAGTGTTGTACTGAAAGTATTTCGGAATTGAAGATAGAAGCTAAAGGTAATTGACATAATTTCTGGAGTTATGTTTCAGTCGTCACTACTATAAATAAAGCGCATTTAATCCGCCCGCCATTTGCAACTGTTCCCGTTCAGATATTTCAGTTGTTGTTTTTTTACGTCCAAGGGCTCTTGTCATTTAGAAGAAGAAGGCAAATTAATATTTTACAATTTCAGCTACGATAAGCCATTATTAGTAGGTCTTTCGGATACGTGACGCTAATAAGGCCCCCAGGTATGATCATGAAACTGATAGAAATGTATAGAGGACACCTTAATAACACGTTTAGAATAAAAAAATTGCGGGAGAGGGCCTAAATTTTCCACAATCTTAATTAAAAGTTCACCTCATTTTCTGGAAATCGTGTGTTATTTTACGTATATTTTGTCATTCTTAAGTTGGCGAAACTGAACAATTTTACGTGACAGCTCTTTTTCCACTAATAAACAAAGGTGACAGGAAATTTTTGTAGGAGGTTATGTTAACTTCTTCGTCCACTAAAATGAAATATGTTGGGTTTAACGTGTATATTAAGAGAATGTAATAAAGGGTATAATATACAATACAATTTTAGGTTTTGTTCGTCTTAAACACCAAATAAGCGACACTTCCATGTGAGGTAGGTACATTTTAATAACACCACTTTTTGAAGCGTATACAGTCCTTTTTGTATGAATCGCCACTTAGCATTCACCGCCTAATACGGTCGAGAGGGGAAGGAACATCTTTCGCATTTTCCATGGATCGCAGCTACGTTAGCGATCGCCGCTTAACTTGGAACACCTTTTTAGCGCATTTCCACAAAAATAAAAAAAAATGCGCTATTGTGGCCACTTTGTCCGTCCGTCCGTCCGCCCGTCCGTCCGTCCGTCCGTCCGTCCGCTCGTTTTGCGACGCTACTAGTTCTTTATCTTAAGAGCTATTGTTCTACTTTTTTCGCTATTTGTTTCGTTATGGTGTCGAGTCTTGTACCAAGGAAGGAATTTTTTCTGTACCGCTTACAAAAAAAGTTATTGTAAAAAAAACAAAAAACCGTTTTTTACATGTTCCATAATTTTACACTTTGCCGTTTATTAACGATCCTAGAGATCGTTTATAATTTTGCATTGCTATCTGTCGCCTGCCGGTTGGTCTCTCCGTCTGTTCCTTTGTCTGTCTGTCCATCTATCTGTCCGTGTGAACGATAACTTTGTTTAGAAATGTTCGATCGCTTTTACATCTCCGTTAGTTATGAACTGAATTGCATGAAATTCAATATGGGCATAGCTTTAGCCATATAATACGCAATCGATTCAAAATTCACAGTCCCCTTTTCGCATCTCGACCATTTATAAACCGAATTGCAAACTTTTTTACTTATAAAAGTATTTGAATGAAATTTGATACATAGGCACTTGGAATAAAGGAAAATCTACCGCCAGTTTCAAAATTTTATTTTGCGCATGCGCAGTGCCAACTTTTTTATCTATGGAACCATTTAAGTGAAATTTGATACTTAGGCGCTTGGAACAAAGGAAAATCTAACATTAGTTTTAAAATTTAGGTTTTCGCATGCGCAGTTCCAACTTTCTTATTTAGAAAAGCATTGAAATGAAATTCTTCTCATAAACTGAAATTGAAGTAGCACGTCAACAATGGATTGCCCATGTGCAACGCTATCTTTCATATTTGTGGCCGGATTTTTACGATTTTAACAGAAGTTGCATCTTACAAATGGGAAATGAATGCAAGCGGAAATGCGCTTTATGTAAATCGTTTACGATTACTTTTTAACTTGTTCGTATTAGTCCAGGCGAGACATTCGGTAAAGCGCATTATAAAGGTTCTAACGGCAAATCTGAAGACATTTTGGTGACAAGTGTTTTTAGGGTAATTGGACCCTGCTGAATCCGATTTTGCCTGTCACCACCTCGAATTTTGGCTGCTAAGGCTTCAAATCAAGATGGCGACCAAAACTTAACTTTAACATTTTTTTCTTGTTGAAAACAAAAATATTATTATGATTTTTATGTGGCACATACGTTTTGCTACTTAGTACTAGTTTATGAAAAATTTTGAAGCCAACAAAATTTAAGATGGCGGCTGAAATAGAGCTCCAAATGCCGCGTTTTGTAGTATTCTTGATTTATTCTACTTTAAGTGAGCAAGAGAATTATAATTTGTTTACAACGTGCCTGCTTAAGTAAAAAAGAAATACAAAAACTTTACTTACACTTTTTCAAAAATAGCGGACAAGATGGCGCTTATTTTGGCTTTTTGTATGCGATATACAGGTAGTATTAAAATCATTATTTTTCGTTTAATTTCATATTATTTATTACTGTATACAAACTCTGTATAAAAAAATAAATCGAATACAAAACTTAAAAAAATGGAAATGAGCAAAAACATTAGGCTTTATTCGGATTCGTCACTTGAATCGGAAGATTGCACAAGCTGAGTTTCTTCGCTTGCGTTGTTGGTGCAAACGCTTTTACATTTGGCAACTTCTGGTGCACAGCATGCGTTTGCCTTTCGAATTTACAGTTCCCCGGCACTTGCACATGTTAGTTTTGACCCTTTCTTGCACCCACAATGTACATGCTTTTGGCATGGCACACCCACAGTCAAAATATTTCGAACTTGGTATATAATATTTGAACCTATAGCATGTAGCCAGCAGATTCGCACTATCAGTAATTTTGCGCACGTTGCGTCGTCGCCGTAATAGATTAGGTCCTAAATTACGAGTGCGTTTCAAACGCTGTATAAACAATACTTATTTTGCGTTCTATTTGTAAAACTAAAAAAACTTTATAAGGATCTTATAATATAATTATTAATACCTCCCTAACGCACTCAAAAAGATTTCAATGATTGCTATTAAAATATCACCAAATGTCATAAAAATATCCGGATTTTGGGAACCATTTTTTTTATTTTTTTCACACATTGTTATTATTAACAATGGTGGGTAGACAAACTCATTTGAACCTATTTGTATCAATCCCATGTAAAAAATGCAATTTTTTTCTTTGCAACTAAAGAAATAGTTAACACAAGTTTCTACCGTCATTTTGACCAACACCTTAATTTGTTTTCAGCTACATATTTTTTTATACGATAGTAATAAATAATGAAACGTATGTACTAGATAAAAATCATGATAATATCTTTGGTTACTACAACAACAAATTTTAAAGTGAGTTTTAGTCGCCATTTTGGGCGCCATCTTGATTTGAGGCCTTAGCAGCCGGAATTCGAGGCGGTGACAGGCAAAATCGGATTCAGCAGGGTCCAATTACCCTAAAAACACTTGTCACCAAAATGTCTCAAGATTTGCCGTTAGAAGTTAAGATCCCAAAATTCTCGCCCGGACTATATCAATCGCCACTTAGCATCCACCGCCTAATACGGTCGAGAGAGGATGGTACATCTCTCGCATTTTCCATGGATCGCCGATACGTTGGCGATCACCGCTTAACTTGGAACGTCTTTTCCTTATGAATCGCTGCTTAGCAATGTAGGATGTAGAGAATTACTTACTGCTATTATGGTATAATTAAAAATACATGTATAAAGTTGTATATCATTGTTTAAAGTTAATTAAATCGTGGAAAAATAACATAACATCTTAAGAAACTAACTAAAGTTGGCACTCAGGAATGTTAAGAACACCACTACCAACTGAAAAACAATCATGAAATTTGGAGTAGGTAATATAACCTCACTTTCGACGAAATGAATTGAACTTTTAATTAAGATTGTGGAAAATTTAGAGCCTCTTCCGCAGATTTTTTTATTGAAGACGCTTCGTTAAGGTGCGCTCTATCCATTTATATCAATTTCAGGATCGTACCTGGGGGGCTCTTTTGCCTTTTGCATCTTTTGCGTTTGGTGTTTAACCATATTTAAATCTTCTTCTATCTGCCGTTACCATCTTTGCAAACTACGTTTTGTAAGTATCGTAATTTTGAGCTTTTTCGTAAATTTATTTTGCATTCATATCGTTTAGATTTTACTTTTACATTAAGTGCCCGCACCGTAAGTATAGCATTTGCTTTTTCTTGGAAGTAATTCCTACTAACTGCAACGTAAGCTTTTTGCTACTTTCCATTTCATTAATTACAAGGGGGGAATATTGTCTCGTTTTCCTGCTCTACCGTAGAAACCGCGACCGAATCCGATTATTTAGTGTCCCCGCTTGCTCTTTAGAATTCCGTGGATCGCCGTTCTCCATTCGAGTTACCTGGAGCTTACCATCGCCGACCGCATCTTGTCCAGAAGCAAGAGAGACCGAAAACTTCTGGTGACGCTCGAAGCACTTCCGTTCCGCTGTTTCTTGCCGCCGTTCCGCCGTCTTCAGCCGACTATCGCCTCTGTCATCATCTACAGATTTTGACTTGTAAATTACAGCTGGATGTTCCATTTGCTTACCTTCATTAAATTTCATTTTTGTAATTATACCGTTTTTTTGTGTACAGGAGAACCCAAGCCACCGATGGTGCACGATCTTCCGGCGAAAGATCGTCGCAGTATACGCAGTTCGTTTTCTGACTTTTCGTTGGTGGATTTGGTGGGGACTGTTTCAATTATGAAAAAACAATGAAGGAATTAAAATGTTAGTCACATCCATTGTATAGGATTAAGTAGTTATGGAATAGAAGAATGGAGAGCATTAAAAAAAAATATTTAGTAAAGTTCAAAAAGAACATTGTAATACAGTTGCACAAAGTAGAAAAAAATAGTACAAGAGCAGAGTTTTTGTTAAAAATTAAGACGCAATGGAAATACAATTAATTAACCATGAAGAATTGGTATTGAAGTAAAATGGTATTCACTGGAAATTTATTGGGTAATTTGAAGAAATGGAAATGCACTAACTTTTCCCTTTTTTTTTAGGCAGTTAGGTGAGTATAAGGAAGAGAGGTAATTTAACAAATGGGTTGTGAAGAGGTTTTATCCACGAATGTGGGCAAAACTAAGAAAGTAAAATTATTAAATTGGTAGGTATAGGATTATTTAAGAAGTTAATGGGTTTGGTAAGTATACGAAGAAAGGTTTAAATGTGAAAGACATCGAGATTATAAATGACTTAAAATAGGTAAGGATAACTTTAATTTGTTTATGTCATACTTGATTATTATTCAGTTATAATAATCCTAAATCAAGATACATTAAATGACAAATAATGCACTCCACCATGACAACCCCAATTATGCCTAGCAACGGGCGTTATTTCTATAACGCCCAAGGGCGTTATTTCTGTAAATCCTATAAATATGGAATAATGAATCTGTACGAATTTTTTATTTTCAACAACTAAATAAAACGAACTGTGTTGATGTCGCATTATCCTACTGTTATTTTGAAGTAAAAAGAACAATTCTGGGACTGTCCAGAGAACACCGCACCAGCTTGGCCCAGACCCATATATTTTCTTTCCTCTTTGTAGATCAGATACTGCGGGTCAGGTGCTTCTGTAAGGAAGGCGACTATCTGTTCGCAAGTAAGGATTTTTGATTTTTTTGGACGATAGCTTTCCTGAACTTGTTTTAAATACCCTTTTAGATGCACAAATTTTTCGAAACTCTTAATCTTCTTCTTTACCATTAACTCTTTACGTATAGCATTGACAATTTCGTCCAAAGTGAATTGGGAGAAAATGACTCTGAGTGTAAATCACCTTTCCGTTTAATGACTAATAAAATTACTTAAACCATAGACTTAAACATACCGACTCTTGGAAGTAACCCAATATAACGGTTTCGTTTATGGTCTCCACAGAATTACTCACCATCCATTTTGCAAAAATAGCGTACTCTTTTTCATAAGAGGATTTCGATTTTTGTGGCACTATGGCTTCATTCGCTTTTGCGGCTCGCGCAAGAACGTGTACCGGTAAATGAGACGCTTCGTCTGCCATTTTTCAGACAGTTTTTAGAATGTTTGACTTTGACAAATATAATATCTATCTCCATAGTTACGGCCTCGGTTACGACCATGGATAACTTAATTTTGATGATTCTCATAATCTTCTCTTTTGATCATCTGGCACCGCTGATTCTTGGAAAATCATCAAGTATGACATAAAACGTTGAAGGCACCACGGGCGTTATGAACACAACGCCCACGGTCAACGTATAACCCTCGGGCCGGAGGCCCTCGGGTTCTACACTGTTGACCTGGGGCGTTATTTAGTTCATAACGCCCTTGATACCTTAATAACTAATAGAGCATTATTTGAACTATCAGTAGCAGTTTTGAATAATATGCTAATGTGGTAATGGTCAATAAGTAATGGTAGAATAGGATGTTTTGAAAATAATAATGATCTGCTGATTTCCATTAAATAAATCGGTGATAATTTTCAAAATACGAGTAAGGTAGGTAGTTCCCGTAGTTACTTATGAAAGCGTTTCATCGTTGAGTGAAGAATCACTCAACGGTTTCATGGAATGTCTTATAAACCTGGCAATGGGAGAAATGTACTTTTACTCTTTTATTTTTAAATGAAAGGTTACGTGTATAAATAAATGCTGTGTCAAAAAATACAAACAGACAAAATCCGTCTGAGATATTTATCGCGGCAAAGCCAATAATTGGATGTACTTATTCGTCATACTTATTAATCTCAAACGTTATTTAACGTTACAACTACACTGTCTAAGTAAAAATGAAAAATTTAATTTTCCAGGTCGTATATAATTAGTAACTCTCGACTATTGTTAATTGACTATTACCACGGGATATATTTCAGACGTGGGCGTATTCGTATTTGAAGTGATCGATTGTTGCTCAAAACATAATTTTATACCACATACATTTATTTGAACTGTCCTGCTTTAAGTTCGTACAAACAATAGAGATAGAGACAGTATCGCTAAAATTAATTTTGAAGACGACAGGCAGGTAGATTGACGCAATATAAAAGTATGTCAGAAAGAAAAATATCGGTTCGTCGCCAAGGTATACTTGTGTGCTAAGATTACTTTAAGGTTTTACTTAATTATTGTTTTCCGGATGACTATAGCCGCCAAAAAAATTAAATTTTGCCAATACAAATAGGGATCAAAACAACGCGAACGGTACTTATAAGCGCAACAAAGTTCGATTTGTTGAAAGTTTCACTGTAATCGCGTTTAATTAAATATTCTGCTAGAGGAGGCGCCGAAAGAGTCTTTAGATCTAAAGTTGGTCCTTCGTATACTTCATTGTGACCAGATGGTGTCTTGCTGTGGCTAACTTCCTGGAAGATATTTGCATAGTAGATGAGGTCTCGGCGTAACTTTTAATAAGGCATATGCGGCCCATAGAGTAAGGCACCTACTTCTTCGGATTTGAGTAACGCAGTCAGTAAAACTAAAAGTACTTTATTCGAAGCTACAGTATGAAAAGACAGCTTGTACAAAATCAAATAAAGAATGAAAAATATGCATTGGTGCGACAGATGGCATGGAATTGCAAGGGGTAGGCGCCAACAGCGACTGCAACGCGAAATGTTTTTATTAGCTCTAATCTTGTGATTGATTGTATTCATGGCGCTTCATTTTAGGCTTTCATTATGAAAGGTAATTTATTTTTTGTGCCTCGTGAAATACTCGTAATTTCGTAACCTTGAGTGCAGGTATATCTTCACGCACTTTTTCTGTATTTCTGTACCTGCTTATCGGGTCAATATGCTTTTATTAAACAATTATTAAGGATCCCCAGATCCTTTAGAGTTTTGTATTGTCGTCCGTCCGTCCGTCCGTATGCGCTCTAACTCTTTTTAAAAGTGACCGATTGTGTTGAAATTTGGTGTACGGCTACTTTGGACATTAAGGACGGACGCTATTGATTGTCAGGAAGCTGGTTCAACAGGAATAAAAGTTATAGGACTTCGAGTGAATCGGGAACAGGAAAAACTGCGGACTCAATATAATAGAAATCAACATATTTCATTCCCTAGGTCATGTAATGAGTTCGGACTTCCGCTAGATTATTCCTTATGACCCTTAGAAGTGTAACAATTCAATATAACTCTTCTCTGTGGTATAGGTCAAATGTTTTAGAGCAAAATTTACCCAAAATTATTCTTTACGCATTAATTTAGAGTTGTAAAAACTTTCAGACGCATATCTTGATACTGAAAGAGTACATCACGTGCACATTTGATAACCCCATGGTGTGATTGAAATATGTCAAATTATTTTTCTGAGGCCACATGGATTTTGATCAAAACAAATCGTTATTCACGGACCAAGATCGTTGGGAAAAAGACTAGGAGCATTATGTCAATGCCCAAGCCATGAATTTGATGCATTTTTGGCGACCACGTAGATTTTGATCAAAACAATACATGTCAAAATCGTTATGCACCAAGATCGTTGGGAAAAAACCAAGAGGATTATATCAATAACCAGAACCTGAATTAGATCTATTTTTGGCAACCACATGGATGCACAAAGATCGTTGGGAAAGAACTAAGACCATAATCTCAATGCCCATGTCTTGCAAGACATAAATTTGATGCGCATGTTGAGCGACCACATGGATTTTGATCAAAACATGTGAAAATCGTTATTTATGCACCAAGATCGCTGGGAAAGAACTAAGAGCATTATCTCAATTCCGAAGGCATAAATTTGATGCATTTTTGACGACCATAAGAGTGTGATCAAAACATGTCAAAATCGTTATTCTTGCACTGAGATCGTTGGGGAAAAGACCAAGAACATCATCTCAATTAGGTACTCAATTATTAAAAAGTGAAAAATTGTAGACGGTATATTACCCTTTTCAGAAGATGTCAATGTGATTAGTTCAAAAGCGAACATACATTACACACAATGCATTCATACACATGTCATAAAAGAGGTGCTATTTAATTAATATATTGTTGTCTGAGGACAATTTAGCATCTTCGTAGAATTGACCCGAACCGAATCACCAGACAAACTAGTGTCTTTATGCTCAATAAACCAACGGGAGTGTTAAATCTTTTAAGAAAATTTGTTTCGATTTATTTTTTATCCCATGGTCGAATTTCGTATTATTCAAATCGTTAGTGCCGTCTGAGTGCTCGTTCATGCTCAAGTAAGTACAATTTGTACATTATTGGTGTCAATTGCTATTAAAAACTGGTACGAGCTAACTTTTTAAGTCCGTTTTCGAATTTGCCCAAAATGTAGGGAAATCGTACATTGCTTGATTCGGGAAGTAAAGTGACCGCGAACAAACTTTTTGTAAGAGGTAGAGCTAAAACACCAGTCACCAACCCTGGTTTAATGAGCACTATCAATCGCCAATTATTGGCATTTAAGTATAGTAAATTTAAGCCTGGTTAGAATGTCGTTAATTCCCATAAAATGTACTTTTTTAAGTCCCAATGGGCAAAAACAGGTTTCAAAAAAATATTCGCAGGAGACCACTAATGCTATTTTGTTTATCTTTAACGGCCACAATCAAACTTGGTTCCGGAAAACGTAAAGCTAAAATACAGGGTGGAGTTGCGCGCTAACGCTGATTTATTGAGAAAACATTCATTAACGAACTGGAACAAAATGGGTGGACAAATTAATGATTGGTTTGAGAGCGTGAAGTTATCCACATTTTCCCAGATTTCATGTGACTTAATTGATATCACCCTATCAAAAACTATGTACAGGGTGTACCATTAATAAAAGTCGCAGGCCATATCTATGGAACCATTCATTGCACAGCGCATGGAAAAAGATTTTGTTCACAAAAAGGGCCAGGAGATACCACTGGAAATTATTTTCTAGGTTCGCCGCTAGATGGTGTACGATTCATAGTTATATAGAAAAATAATTTTTTCCTAAATCCTATCCAACAAAAATGCCTAAAAGTACATGCATCTCAAGCCACGCCATGCCCTCTACCATTTATCACATTTGCTAAAAAGACTATTCATTTAAAATCTAATTACACGAAGAGAACTCTCTGTAATATGACAAATGTTTATGGAACTCAGTATAAAGAGCATTTTGATATCTGTTGCCTAAGCAGATATAATATAACGAAAACAAATTTAAATTGCCATATTCATCCAAGTTGCATCATTTTGATGCAGCACATAAAATATGAGGGATAGGGGATGAAGGATATCTCTTTAAGGAGTTGAATGTAACTTCGGTTTAGGTTAACGCATGGTTTTATGGAGCTCAGTGTAAAGATCATTTTGATATTTGTTGCCGAAGTACATATATAACGAAAGCGCAATATTCATCTAAGTTGGCTTAATTTTAATTATCGTTTGTTATGTGTTCTTTTGTTTCAAAGCAAACTTGGATGAATATATATATGGCAATTTGAATTTGTGGATGTTCGTATTTTTGCCATATCTCTGCTCAAAAAACAGATATCGAAATGCGGTATTCACTGATACTTTCACATTTTCATCTTTATTTGATAATATCCTATAAATACATAATTATATAGTTCTGTTTAAAATTTTCAAAAAACCTACAAAGTTTATGTTAATGTCAAACCACGCCCTCTATCATTCATCACATTTACTAAAAAGATTATTCTTTTAAAATCTAATTGCACTCAGAGAACACCGCCGGCCCGTAAGGCGCAGTTCAGTTGAAGCTGGACTGTGGTGCTAAGGGTCCCTGGTTCGAATCCGGGTTCGGGCATAGATATTTGTAAATGTATAGTGGGTTGGGTCGGTAGAACAGCCTTGGCTGAAACCCCGCCCACTCAAAAATAAAGGCAAAAAAATAAATAAAAAATAAATAATTTTAATACATTTTTTCAATAAATAAGACCAATTATATGAAAATCGGTGAACCTAAACCGAAGTTACATTCACCTCCTTAAAGAGATATTCCCCTTCCCCCACCCCTCATGTTGTATGAGCTATAACTAATTTCCAGCGATTTCTCTTGGCCTCTTTTGTTAAAAAAATTTTTTTCGCCAAGCTGTGCAATGACCTTTGTTAATAGGTCATCCTGTACAAACAGAAGGCGCACCAAATTCATTTCTTTTCCAACGCGTTTAAAGGTTTTAAATAAAGAGGCAAACATGGTCATTGTTTTCTATTTACAGCTATTTGTCTTTAGTTCCTGATTTATTTCTGTGCATTGTTTTTCAGTTAACTCTATCTACTCCAGTGCCAGTACAGTAAGAAATTTGTTTGGACAGCTCGGCTGTGAAGATAAGAAGAAAAGATGGTAAAGAGTTCAAAAAAAGCTAAGGAATTATTTTTTAGTATTGTAAAGAGGTTAAAGTTGTCTTTTATCCGTTCAACACTGTTATAATTCAACAAGCTGGCCGCGATTCTGTACGATCAGATCCGTGTAAGAGGGATCTAAGTTCGGGAGCAAGAAAGAAGTAACGATGGTTCTGAAAAAATTGAGTTGCACATAATCCTGTACGTATTTAGCAAGACTTGCCAATGTGGTTTGAGAATGTGTTCAGAAAGTGAATTGTTACTGCAAAGCAATGACGACAACATTTTGTCTGGGTATAACGATTTAATCTCAAAAAAACCAACACCTACTATTCCTAAGAACATATCGTCACTGAAAACGCGAAAACGATCACACAATTTATAATGTACCCAGTGGATGAAATATAATTGAAAATTGGGCAAAATCGTATGCCGAAGCCGCATCAATCAGTGGGTTGGCAAAAAATGGTTTTGCACAATACCTTAGGTATGTGGGATGTTGTTTGTATGTATTATCATTTCTAGGTACGTAGGTATTTGATTTTCTACCCTCTTGCTCAGCATATTTACTGCATTAATCTAATATTGATTAAATTTTTGCTAGATTGGCCGCGCAAGCCGATATGTGATGCGTTGTAGGTGATGATCCGGAAGAAGAATAGATTACAGCATTAATTTAAAAACTCTCATGTACAAACTAAACTCTGGTTACCGTAAAGCACCCGAAATTAGACTGCCATTGGAATATTTGATGCTAGAATTTTGAACCAAAAGAAAAAAAAGTTGACCCCGACGTGATTTGAACACGCAACCTTCTGATCTGGAGTCAGACGCGCTACCGTTGCGCCACGGAGTCGTCGTACGTCATGACGGCGATGACAAATTGGGAGACGAATTTTGCTGACTTACTGATGTGACAGAATTATCATTTACAGAATTATCAAGGACTTAAAACACATTCAGATAACGTTTTACACATTCACAATAAATAATTAAATAGATACATAACCATAAGTTAATAAATAAATAAATTTAATTAATTAATTAATTAATGAAGTAATTAATAGTAAACAAAGTTATTTCCTGTGTTGAATTTAATTAATTGTGATTCAATTTGCTAAATTATATTTTTTTGATAAGATATTTGCAATTAAGATCTGGGCTTGTGGATCATTTTTGCCAATATATAGCCCAGGGCGCTAAAAACATAGCCCTACAGACAATTAGAGATGGGGAACTTATCGCTGTAGCCTACGTGCTGTTGCCCCCATACACCGCTTGGGTGGTTAAATAACGGAGAGAAAAAATCTTACAAGATAGCGAATCGGCCAAGTTGAAGGACTTCCCACAATTATGTTACCAACGCAAGAGTGTCCCTCAAATTTTGGGCGCAACGGTATACATTGTTCCTTACAGCTACGTGTAGTTTTATGGTATTTCAGTACCAGTTATAATAAAAATACCTTTTTGTTATAATTTTCTTGTTTGTTTTATGCGAACTACAGACATTTTTGACGCGCAGGGATCCTGGGCATTTCTTCAAAACAGATTGACAACGACAAATACGCCTACTCATAGACGCAAGGTTAAGAGGACATTGATTATGCGATAATTGATAAAATGCAAGTAGTCATTCTTATTTGTAAAATGTTATTGAGTTTATTGTACAATAAGACATGAAACGGATGAGTTAGATTATGATATTACCTACTTTTAGCCGTTCATTCCCCCGTTGACTGCATCTGGGAGAATAGCATCCTAATTAACTCCCGAGGCGCAGAAGTAAAAATGTTGACCTGTAGCCCATATTGCTTTATTCAAATTACAGCGACAACTATAGCGCAAGTAAAAGACAAAAATGACGTGTCACATATTCGGCTCCAGGATTTACAAAAATTAAACTTTGAAGATAAGCGTATCTGGGATGCTGTTGATACGTATTAGCATTTTTAAGTTCGTATTTTATTTCCTGTCCACTTTTACTAAGAATATTTACTGCATTAATTTAATGTTGATTAAATTTTTGCTAGATTGACCCGATTGACCGCACAAGCCGATTTATTATGTGTTGATAGGTGATGATCCGGAAGAAGAATCGATTGTAGCATCAATTAAATAAATCTCAGGCAAAAACTAAACTTCTGGTTCGAGTAAAGTACCCGAAATTAAAGTACCATTGGAATATTTGATGCTAGAGTTTTGAGCCAAAAGAAAAAAAAAGTTGACCCCGACGTGATTTGAACACGCAACCTTCTGATCTGGAGTCAGACGCGCTACCGTTGCGCCACGGAGTCGTTGTGCGTCATGACGACGATGACAAATTGTGAGCTAGGACAGAATGATCATTTACAGAATTACGCAATCAGATAACGTTATACACATTCAAAATAAATAATTAAATACATAAGTAAGTAAATAAATCTATAAATAAAAAAATAAAAATAAATAAATAAATAAACAGATAGATAGGAGAGT
Organism: Photinus pyralis; assembly: GCF_008802855.1. Taxonomy (NCBI): domain Eukaryota; kingdom Metazoa; phylum Arthropoda; class Insecta; order Coleoptera; family Lampyridae; genus Photinus; species Photinus pyralis. Next base: position 20,165 of record NW_022171981.1, read on the forward strand.
GGATGGTGTCCGTCTGTCCGTGAGCGCAATAACTGTCAAACGCTTGGACCGATTTCTTCAAACTTCAAACTGAACATTTCAGTTGAAACTTTGCACACTAGACTTATGTGCCACATGCAACATGTTTATTGCGGGCACACCGAGGTGCTCTGTCGCTTTTTTAGATGCTCTTTAGGGGTTTATCAAGCGGCAGAGCAAAGCAATGCAAGCTTTATAGGGGAGTCGATGGTCCGTCTTTTCGTCGGTCCGTGAACACGATAACTATCAAATGCGTGGACCGATTTGGTTCAAACTTTGCACAGTTGACCTATATGCCACACGTAATAAGCCTATTAAAATTCTCTGTCCCTACCAAACGCTTGAACCTATTCGGTTGAAACTTTGCACAGTTAACATATATACCACATGTAACAAGCCAATTGAATATGGGTCAAATCCAATGACTCCGTGGGGTCACACCGAGGTGCTCTGCCGCTTTTTTAAACGCTCTATGGGTTTATTCTTATATAATGCTGTGATATTTCGTCTGGCAGGACGAAATTTTGGGATTCTTAACTAGAATGGACAAGGGCGGTTTCAATGTAATTAATTTTCATTATTTAAATTGTTGTTTTGTATCGTTCGTTAAGTACTTCAACAGAAATTATTGTTACGAAAAAGAGGTCAAGGTTTGTATTGTTTACATTTTAATCTCATTTTTGAATTTATTTAACGTAGATTTCTGATAATTTTATATCGCTTTTATTTTGTTATCATTGTAAACGCTTAATTTAATTGACAGGTGGATGTTATTTATCGCCTTTTCATTGTATTTAAAAGATAGAAAATTCTATTTTTCCTAGTATTTTAATTTTGTGTTATCTCTTAGTGTCGGTTAAAATTTGATTATAAAAATAATTTCTACCTCTAGTTTAACTTAGTTAGTGAGGGATATTTTCTGTTGGAAACTGCTTATCATTGGCTGTTTTAATTTGTATTTTGGAAGAAGGGTTTCCACCTTAAATAGAACGGACGGAGAAGAGGAAAGGCTTTTTGCCAGAGTCAACGCAGAACTACGTTTCTTTGTTTTGAAATCAGCGTCTTGCGAGTTAAGAGCAGATCCACATTTTGTTGAAGTTTAAAGTTTGTTTTGGGAGTTTTGAAGTTTTTATCGTCAGTTTGCTGCCAGTCAGGGCAGTTTTTGAATTGAGTGAAGTTTGTTTATTTCGTTTCGGCGAGTTACCGCAGTAGTTTGGATTTGTGTAGAGGCCAGCAGTTTTGGAAGTTTGTGTAGTTTCCGTTTTACGGACTAACATGCCGAGTTTGCGGCAGTTTTTGGAAGTTTAGACCTTCAGAAAAGTGCGTCACTAAGGTGTGTCGGCGCCGACTTGAGTGTTGTTTTGTGTAAATTTGAATTTTGTTGTTTTTTTTGTGTGTGTAACGTATTGGGATTAGCCGAGGGATTAGCAGTTTGGACATGTACCGAATGTAAGTAAGATTATGTTTTATTTGTAGTTTTTTTCTTTGTAATAAGTAATTGTTTGTTTTCTTGTTTTTTTTTTATTGTGTAACCATTAAAACTGAAATTTGTAATTCTCACATTAATTTCTGTGTTTGGCTTTCGAACGATTTCATTTACTGTTTTCTTTGAATACTTGCCCAAGGTCCATTTTATTTAATCAAAATTCTTAGGATCGATTTGGAATTTAAGGTCTTTGGTCTAACCCACTATATGAGAAAAGAGTCGAATTCCTCCTCTGTGCTGGGGAGAAGTTTTGTTCCGAGAAGTATAAGGGTTTGAGCTAGCTAGGTTTGTTTATGTGTTGTGTACGGTCTTTTTGGCCTACGGACCGGTATACACAGCATTTTTTATTTGGCGCCCAACGTGGGGCCATAGCAATATGATGACCTAACTTGATACATACAATGAAATTTAAGGCCGGATGTCCACCGCATCGGAACGACCAAGATCGGTGCGATTTGAATCGTCCGATAAAGATCGCGCGCGTGCGCTTCTATTGAATCCTGTCCACAGGCTAGATTTTTGTCGGGACCGATCGAAATCGCAACCGACTATTTTCGCCCGACGCGACGCTCTTGCACGATCATTTGTCGTGTCGTCAATCGTCATAATAATCAAAAGTGCTGATAAACCTTCTTCTACCGTCACAGATGTAATTGGTGTCCCTTCTGGCAGTTAATGGTCGAGCAAGGTCAGCCAAAAGGAAAAAAAAACTACTCTTGGACATACATTTAAATTTTTGTTCATGATTCGCAAGTTCACGGGCACAAATGAAAGCACCTCTGTTTCTATTATTAGTTATGTACGGATGTACCCAATGGCCCGTATGAATAAAAATAAGCAAATGCTTATACTTGCAAAATTCAAAGTAAATACTCGTAACTGCCCCTTCATGCTGGTCTGTTTAGCAGCACTGCACTGCGTCCTGTCCTGCTGCTCAGCAGCGCTGCTAAGTCGCCCAGTGGGAAGGAGCACTTACGAGTATTTACTTTGAATTTTGCAAGTATAAGCACATGCTTACTTTTATTCATACGGGCCAATAACTGTGGCGGCGAATTTTCTTTCCCCTGTGGTGCAAAGCATGCGACAACTGTTTCGTCTTCACTTGACATTTTATCGAAGATGAATGTCAACTGTCAACCCGATAAAAATCGTTCGAAAGGCGATCGACCTATCTATGTGAATTGCCAATATTTTAGTCGGCCCGATCAATCTGGATACGACTACAGTTGGACCGATCTTCGTCGCCCCGATTCGGTGGACATCCGGCCTAATCAACAGTAATATCACAAGCGCATAAAAATAGCCCATTATGTTTTGACGTTTTCGTCAAATGTTTGGTTTAGAAATAATGTCGAATTAATTTACCATATAACACTACCACGATAGGTACACATACACACGGTATATGCTCATTATTTTTCTCAAACACGTTTTCTACTGCGCTTTACGTCACCTGCGAACGTGTGGCGCCAAAATTCAAATGTTTATGCACGGCCCGATCCAGTACACATGTCCCGCGTGACAGTTTTGCAACTTGTATCTACGAGCTTTAGCGTTAATTTGTTGATAGCTAATTAATCATTAGTGAAAATTCCAAAATGCCAGGTTGTGTAGTGGCTCAATGGCGAAATTCTAATAGAAAAACCAAAAGAACGGAAATAATAAAATACTTCCGATTTCCGAAAATTGAAGACTTCTCAAAAATTGATTGTTGCAAGTCGTCCTAAGGACAAAATTAACTTGAAAAATGGTGTTACATTTTAAGTGGTGTATTTAAGTCTTTCCATTGCTGTTTAATTCTATATCTGAACATTTTGAAGCCAGCCGTTTTGAAGCACCTCTAAGGGAACGACTTCTTAATTATACCTACTTTTAAAAACAGCGGACATTTGAAACCAGATGCTTTACCTACTTTAAAACTACCACGTAATAATGACAAGTTAAAAAGTAATCGTAAACGATTTACAGAAGGCGCATTTCCACTTGCATTCTTTCCCAATTTGTAAGATGCAACTTCTGTTAAAATCGTAAAAATCCGGCCACAAATATGACAGATAACGTTGCACACGTGCAATCCATTTTTGACGTGCTACTTCAATTTTTGTTTATAAGAAGAATTTCATTTCAATGCTTTTCTAAATAAGAAAGTTGGAGCTGCGCATGCGCAAATCTAAATTTTGAAATTAACGTTAGATTTTCCTTTGTTCCAAGCGCCTATGTATCAAATTTCATTTAAATGCGTCCATAAATAAAAAAAGTTGGCACTGCGCATGCGCAAAACCAAAGTTTGAAACTGGCGTTAGATTTTCATTTACTTAGTGTCTATGTATCAAATTTCATTCAAATACAAGTTTGCATTTCGGTTTATAAATGGTCGAGATGCGAAAAGGGCACTGTGAATTTTGAATCGATTCGACTCAACTTTGGGCGTTGCGTATTATATGGCTAAAGCTATGCCCATATGGAATTTCATGCAATTCAGTTCACTAACGGAGATGTCAAAGCGATCGGACATTTCTAAACAAAGTTATCGTCCACACGGACAGATAGAGGAACAGACAGGCAAAGGAACAGACGGACAGACCAACAGACAGACGGCAGACAGCAATACAAAATTATAAACGATCTCTAGGATCGTTAATAAACGGCAAAAGTGTAAAATTCTGGAACATGTAAAAAACGGTTTTTTGTTTTTTTTTACAATAACTTTTTAGCAATAAACGCAGAAAAAATTCCTTCCTTGGTGCAAGCCTCGACACCATAACGAACCAAATAGCGAAAAAACTAGAACAGTAGCTCTTAAGATAAAGAACTAGTAGCGTCTCAACGAACGAGCGGACGGACGGACGGACGAAATGGCCACAATAGCGCGTTTTTTTTTGTGAAAATGCGCTAAAAATCAAAATAAAACGGAAACTGAGGAGAGATTCGATCTTTTGATAACGCATTAATTACATAATATTTACTGAAAAAGCCGCACTTCATGTTTAGGGCCAACATTTTTGGTTAGTTTATTTCGTACGTTCACGAAATCCCAGAAATACCCGCCGCGACGATCTCTACACAAATCAATGTGATTTGCGATCTAAGAAGCGTAATTTTGCTCTATATTCTGTGGTTTTGTTCGCACGTGACGTCACGCTAGATGCGCAAGAGCATACCGTTGTAAGTGTATCGTACTACATGAAGGAAATAATTGGTATCGATAGAAATGTTTCTACTAGATCAATAATGTATATTCATGGTGATTACTGACAATTATTATATTAAGAAACGCCACTACCTAAAAATTCTATCCATTATAACTACGAATCTTGTTCATTAACGCAACCACCCATTTTTCGAACGTCTATACAACGGTGGTAATTAACAAGAGTTATTGAAGCAACGCGTCATTTCCATAAATCAGTACACGTTGTTTGTTAAGGGTATGAAACGAGCCATTGGCTAAATGACAAAAAATTATGTTCCTAATGCATTGAGCGGTTCCTCATGTTATAAATGAAAGTGTTTCTTTATGTACAGATTTTCGCTGGTTTAAAGAACATGATCATAAGACGAATTTTGACGATGTGAATTGTTTAATTATTTTCTTTGCAGTTGAGTGTCATGAATTTCTTATTGAATGAAATTTATTTTTAGTATAAAATATGAAATCAGACTGAGTATTTAAAATCACGCATGCATTACAAACACGAACGGTAATAATGTAATATGTGTAGGTATTGATTGTTCGGTCGATAGGTGTAAATTAAAAAATAATGTTGTGAACATTAAATTCAAATTCCGAAACGCAATTATGTGCTTTATTTGTTCAAATTGTTACTAATGATTTTTGTAAAACCGGCAGCGCTGATGCGCATGGTTTGACACTGTACGTTCCGGAAAAACATTTGAAAATTCACAGTTTTCCTCTTCTGAATTATGCAGCCCGCATTTGATTCAGCTTTCATGTGTTGCGATTAAATTCGAGTAACTTCTCAAATCTCAACTACTAGTCAGCAGTCTTAAGTAATCTTCCTATTCATTCTATTGTGCATTGAGTACTAAGTAGTAAGTACCACATATTAGAAATTAGAGAGACACTAAGCGTTTCTATTTGTGGTTATGAAAGACAGTTGTCACCCTTGAAAATATGTATCTACCTACATGTCAATCAAGAGTTTCACACATGTTCCACTGATTGCAACACATGAGAGTGAGAACCAGTTGGACATACTCAAGCTGAAAATTTCAACCCTGCTGTGACAGCAGTATATAGTTTATTTTATAAACTGCAAACGTTAGAATTTACAAAACAATGGTAGGTACCGACACATTATTTAAAGTAACGATACGGCAAATAGAAGCAATAACGAAGGTTAGTAAACTATTATTACCTGCTTTTATTAGGTATTGGAGGAAACGTGAATCCAAGCGTCACTCCTGGCAACCATCCATCAAATATGTCCTCATGCTAGAAAAAGCGTCCCTTCATGTACATGCGTTAAAACATGAGAAACACGTACCATATCTATTGATGTATATTGTATCAGATTTTTTTTACAAATTCAAATATGACATTTACTTCCAATTTGGTTGATCGATTGTGAGAAACCAGCGCCGACTTCGAGGTATTGATTTTACTTGCGGGGTAAACGTAATAGAGAAACTATTATACACCTTTTTTTTGTTCACGAATTATGTATAATTTAAACGTTACACTGCGGAATGAATGTCGAAGAACGACTGAGTCTACTAATGCCAGTGCCATCATCAACTGCTAAATTAGAAACCCTTTTAAACGAATTATCCTCCCGCTTCACTAATGTGTTTGTGTGTTGATGTAAGACTGAACTCATACATAGGTACCTTAACTCGAAGCTAAAACTGCAATAGCTAAATTAACTATATGTCTACACCTACATTTAGTACAAACGCAATCAACACTACAGAATAAGTGTAAAAAGATATTAGCAGGAACTTTTCCACGTGGTTTACAGGGCGCGTCTTAATATGACAAATTTTAGTTAATTGATGTACCGACACCGGATGCCGGGACCGCGCAAGGGTCTTACCTAATTGTTTTGTCGGCGAGGTATCCTATCTTAGCTCACCTTTTTTTAAGCTCATGTTATCCGTTCAAACGAGAACTGCACCGTTCGCCGCAAAGTTCATTAGCTGGATCATTTATTTAAATCAAGGCTGTTTTATTTCGGTAGTTTTTCACGAAGATCGAGATTATAGAAGTTGCGAATTTATACTTTAGGTTATAGCTTTAGGTACATTGGCAACTTTGACCACGCTTTGTGTAGGTACCTAATCGTGAATCATGAATGACCAATCGAGGAGCATTTAGTGTGTCAGGTCGCAATTTACTTTTTGTACATAAAAAACATTTATGAATGCATTATAATATATTTTATGCGTAAGCTATACAGAGTGGCGGAAAAGTATGGAATCAGCGAGCTACAGCCTTAACCATTCGTTATATTGAAAAAAGTGTGAGATGAAAGTTGTTTGCATGCATGTTTTGACGTACACGGATATTTTTCCGAATGACTTCATTTCAAGTTCTGTCATGTTGAGCATATTTTTTAAATTGAACACCCTTTATTTTTTTAGTTTTTTTTTATCCTCTAGACGAGGTGCTTCAAAATGGTATAGGGTTTTAACACTCTGAAGTTCTCAGATTTCAAGATATTTTAGGTTTAATGCAGTAATTAAATCAAAACATTGAGGTTTATGTATTTCATATTGCATCCGATCTCCATACCCAACCATCATTAAAATTGTTACTCGCTCTTTCTCGGATAAATGAACCATTTTACTAAACCTGACACACTGACAACTGGCACTATATACTGACGTTATTGAGTAATTTTTGATGAGCCAATTATTCATATAAAAACTCAAATGTCTTGAAATCTGAGAACTTCAGAATGTTAAAACCCTATACCGTTTTGAAGCACCTAGTTTAGAGGATCATAAAAAACTAAACAAATATAGGGTGTTCAATTTAAAAAATATGCTCAACATGACATAACTTAAAATGACGTAATTCGAAAAAATATCCATATTCGTCAAAAAATGCATAATATAATATCAAATAACTTTCATCTCACACTTTTTTCAATATAACGAATGGTTAAGGCTGTAGCTCGCCGATTCCATACTTTTCCGCCACTCTGTAGGTATAACACTCCATAACTTTTTGTTTAGTATAGAAAAGTATCTAAAAAACTAAGTAATACGATTTTCACAGAATTTCTTCGAAATATTGTTCATTTCTTGCTGTTTTAGGTAATAAGACATACCTCTATTCTTTGAAGCAATTGACAATATTCCCGTGGTCGTATTTACTTTGTAAAATCTGTTTAATAACACTAAAAGGGCTCGTACACATAAATTTAGCAAGAAAGACGTTGATCCTTAACAAAATCATACAGTCAACTTCGCATAATCAATATTGAGCTGTTCTTTAAAAGTATTTATAGTATTTAGTTTGTATAGTATTTATACAAAGCAACAGTACCTACTGCAAAAATTGCAAATTATGGTTTCAGTGGAGTTTAAGTTATTGTATCTGGTTCGCACAACAAGTTATTGGAGGAACTCTCTTTCTCAGATGAGGAATGGTTTCATTAAAACGCAGAAAACACTCGCAGGCAACTCCACTTGGGCAGTATGAAGAATTCCGCTGCAATATTTTTGACGATACTGCAGAGTTAGTAGAGGAAACCGTCTGCTATTTAATGGATCTATGGAAGCTTGGAGGTACAAGACACTTCCTGTGCTGTTATATCGAATTCCTCCAACTTGTCTTGTAATAGCACGTGTATGTTCAAGTAATCCGAAAATTTCCTGCAAACAACATGGGTTGCCTTATAGGACGTATGCTAATGTTTTTCCAGTCATCAGTTTCAAATTCGCATGGTGTACTCATGTAAAGCTACGAAAATTGTATTACTACATGGTGCTAGTTATTCCACGTTACTCTTCGACCTCAAGAGTGTTGCAGGGGTTCTATTTAAGGTTCGTGCTTCTACCACTGTTTATAAATGACATGAGTGGTTTAAATAACAATAAAAGTTTACCTTTTAATGACAATTTAAAACATACTAAAAACAAACTTCGAAAAAGAAATTGTATCAATTCAATGAACATGGACATGAAAACAGTTTCTAGTCTTTCAAATTTTGATCTCCGTAGGTGCGGTCTTGCGCTATTTAATTTTTTTTAAGTACATTAAAATAAAGCCATATTATTAGTCTATGCAGTGGTAAAAATGGGCTGCAGTAACTATAACCGTTTTCAAGTAATCAATTTTCAAGGTACCGTCTGCATCCGTCAGTCAAAATAATTTAAACATCATATTGTAAGTAACGACATGATATCAAAAGAACTGAAATTGCACGTATAGAACCCAAAAATGCAATAAAAAATAAGGGTTGCTATTTAAAATAACGAAGTTACTAGCTACTCCCGATATTTCCGGAAAATATTTTTTCACTGACAAGAACTAAACGGTGATCGTTTAATTAGCATCACTACTCCTCGGGTAAATTTTTGAATACATGAACTGGAGCGTGCAACTGTTCTTGATAAATTATTTCGTTTAAATTAAACTGTCCGCAGTCATTTTGGATCACGCGGTATATTGTAAAAATGATTTAACTATCTAATTGCAAACTTGCAAACGCTTTACCCTTATCCTGGAGAGGCGAGAAGAGAGTTATTAACCAACGAGTTGCCGAGGAATATCAATATAATTACATAACAATACCCAGTTTAGTTACGAAATAAGAGTATCATAGACAGAAAGGAGGAGGAGAAGTAAATTTGTAACATACGTTACAAGGTATAACAATGCAAGCGACTCGTTGAGTAATTATTCACGATCACCTGAGCCTTGATTCCGTGGTAGAAACTAACAATTTAGGAAGACCACAGGTCTGTCCGTGCAGCCTTTATAGAGTTTGACCAGGGTTTGCTCAGATTATGCGTTACACTCTTGAGTAATATCTTTGGGCATAAAGTTTTCCAAATAACAAAATCTGTTCATTCTTCAATTTATTGAAACTTACTTCTCTTGTTGATATAAAATGCCATTGGACTATATCCTGGAATGCTCGTACGCTTTCTTATTGCAATGGCGCATTTATTGTTTGTGTGGAGTGTGAGTGAAAATGGGTTCATTTCCGTGTTAAGAAATAAACCTTATTATTTTCTATCGTGTATTTCATTTACCTTGTGCTACAAACTAGGAAGCCTGAGTCTAGAACATGAGGAGTATATGAATCAGTGAATTTACCCCCTCACCATAGCACTTTTAAAAATAGATGAGATATCTTTCAACAAGTTACGAAGCAGTTCGTATTCGAAAACCAGATTTTTAATCCGGCTCATATTCAATAGCACTGATCCCTGAACTCGTAGAAATCGATTGGCGAATGTTTGACATCACTGTCTCTTTTCGTTCCCGAGTTAGACGAGGAACAAAGGGGCAGACTGATCGACAAACCCATCCCATATTTATTTTCCTTTTTTGATATTGCGCGGTTGTGTGTTAAAACTTTACTTACATTAAATTTTGTTCAATAGATAGCTGGTCGACGGTACTTTGTTTACAAGCCTTATGTGCTTCTCTCTCTTACATCGTTATTGTTGAATTTATGCCGAATACTTGCACTTGTTTCACCTGTTCCATGTTGTGTTCAATCAAGCAAATTACGACCTAGATAAGAGTTCCCATGCTAATTTTTCTATTGGTACCAGGGTTATGGCAGGTGTTTAAATAAAAATTTGTAATATAATTCCATGGAAATGTTGATGTAGGTAACGCTGCTTATAATCTCAAATTAATAAAATTGAATCGAGATTTTTCATAGTAGCGTATGTTGGACGTGCCCTAGAAAAAGTGCAATCATTTAGTATAAAAAATTTTATTAGTAGATATTGTGTTTAATTGAAGTAACTGGGCGGTTGCTTGTGGGTGATTTAGTAGCTCTTATAACAGGGTGTATGCTGCCTCACGTTACTTATTCAATGGTAGTGCACATCTTCAGAAAGATATAAAGCGGGGAATGTGATGGAAACACTGCAAATGAAATTGTCTACCTCTAGCATTTCATTTAAAATGATGTTTTTTGTCTTTTCACAAAGCCTTTCTGGACTTGTCGGAGGGGCAAATTTTCCCCTGCTGAATCCGCCACTGGCACCGTAGTGGTCGGTATGTGAATCTCAAGGTAAACTAAAGTCGTGTTAACACTATTCGAATGGCGTAAAAATCAGCTTTTTTGGAATATCTAGGCGATTAATGAATAGGCCAGTAGGATTAAAATCCAAATCGGATTTAAATCCTACAAAAGGTTTTACACTTTTAATGGCTTCATTTGTTATCCAATATGATTATCCTACACCCACGGTGTGCTTAAGTGGTGGGAGCTAACAGTGTACATACAAAAAGTGTATTTTTGCGGTTTTACAGTTATATCTTGTAAAAGACTCACAATATTGAAAATATAGCTCCATTAAAAGGTTTGGGGCATTGCATTCTGCATTGAATGAAGCCCGACCCCATTTCATTTGGACCCCCTGTTCCCATACCAGTGCTAATCGAATTTGAAGAAATGTTATATATCTATAAAAAACTAGCCTTTGTCCTCGCGATTTCGTGCGCTCATAAACATTGCCCGTGTGAATTTCGGGAAGTGCTTTCGGAGTCTACCTAACACCTTCAAATCTCGTTTCCCCGTTCTCGTAAGAATTTCTTAGTGCTCCCCCTCCAATCCCCAATGAACCTACATGCCAATTTTCAGTTTTCTACGTCCAGTAGTAGTTTCGGCTTTGGAGACCTTCAGAAGATTATTGAGTGGTTTCAATCCCATGATCCTTTCTCTAATTTTGTTATGTCTATCAGTACAGAAATCATCGGCTGAGCGCCGCCACTGAAGCAATGGTGGTGACCATGGCTCAAGAGATACTTTAAGTAAATTGAGGTTTTACCTGTTTTCCAAAGCCCTCGTAAAATCCAAACTCAACCTGGCATCCCTACCACCAACATCCCAAGCAGCCCGCAACATTGCTTTAGAACTTACCTTCCAATACAAATGTGGTTAGAAAACCAGATACATCTAATTCTCTGGGGATGGCAAGCTTCAAAGTTTGGTTTTGACCCAGTTTCAACCTCCCAAGGAATCAGGTCCACAGTCTCTTCTTTCCACATTTTTTTGCAAATGCAACAAGGGGTGTGCATGTGGTTGTGGAAGGCTGGAATTAAGGGCTCAATGGTTTGTGCCTATACTGCAAGAGAAACTCCTGTACCAACTCCCTCCAACCAGATACAATTGACGACCAAGACCTGGACTGCATGACTGCATATATGGGGCGATGTAAATTACAGACTTTGAGAAGCCGAGTGATGACGAGACGGACTTCGTATCGGAAATAACAAACTTTGAGGAGCCGAATGGCCTAACGACAATCAAACGTCGACGTCTGTAAAATTTGTGTACTTTTCTACTATATCCAGTTAAATAAGAAAAAATAAAAATGCAAGTGATTCGACAAAATTTTATACCCGGTATTTCGGAAACAAACAATACTAACTTTTTTTTTCCCGTGATAATATTCTCCCCCTACTTCTTTTCAATTTTTTTTTTAATGTACAACTAAGAAACGGGCCCTAATCGCGTTCTGACGTATTCAACGTGAGATTACCTACAGCGAAAGTACCTACTTATTGGAAAAACAAAAAAAAGTTAATAGGTATACTTTTTTGTAGGGAATTTAGTAAACTATACTTTTCATCTAAACTATTTCTTCGTATCAATAATAGTTGCCGAGATATATGGGCAAAAATCTGACAAAGTGCACCGTTTTTCCAAGATGGGGGCTCGAGCGCAACAGATTTTGACAGGGGCTTTTCGTATGTACAATAGAAAGCCTCAATACACGTGTATACCAAAATTCAGATCTTTACCGATTAATGTGTTTATTTGTCCAAAATTGCGCTAATTTGACTGGACTATATCTATTTTTTCCCCTTTTCTTCATACTTTTAACTATAAATTTTGTTATTGTGAATGATAATTATCACTTGTTCAAAAATTCTGTTTCCGGGTAACCATCAAACACCACACTTGTCGCACTTTGGTTCACCCTCATTGTTCACCTGAGATTTGAATCCTTAATGTAAATAAATAAATAAATAAATGTCATTTTTTACTCTATTTTTGCGGACAAACTTGACTTTGTCAAATGTTTGATTAACCATCAGGGCGATCATTGAATAATTGCCAATTTCAAAGACCCTATGGCAGTTGATAGAGTCATCTCTGATGACTCCTGTGCCGATAGACATAACAAAGGGGGGAGCACTACTAAAAAAGGATTTCCCAAAATTCCTACGTAAACGGGAAAAACGGGATTTTACGTCTAAACATTTAAAACGAGGGTTTCTTTGAAGGGGTTAAGGTATACTCCGAAACTAGCTCCGAAAGAACTTCCCAAAATTCCCACGGGAACGAGAAAAAACAGAATTAAGACAGAGGGTAATGTTTATACGCGTACGAAGTCGCAAGGACAAAAGCTAGGTTTTCTAAGATATGTAACATTTGTTCAACTTCGAGTATGGGAACGGGTGATCCAAATAATATCGATCGGTCTCATTTAATGCAGAATTTAGTGCCGTAAAACTTTTAATAGGGCTAAGTTTTCGATATTGTGGGTCTTTTACAAGATATTACCGTAAAACCTTAAAAATACCCTTATTTATAGGTACGTTTTACCCTCCATGATTCACAACCCCGCCGAGGGGGAAAACGTAGGATAGTCAACAAATACAGCCATTAAAACAATAAATCTTTTGTAGAATTTAAATCCGATTCGTCTGAAATGATGGCTTATTCTACTGGCATGTAATAGTCGTTTGTTAATTTAAAGGTTGACAGTCTCAAATCGTGTCTCATCGGACAAGTTCGGACAGACTCGTTTTACCGTGATACTCGCATATTATGCCCTAGACGATGTCCTGACCATATTTTAGTTGCAATTAGTAGCGTACTGTATGGTCTAAGTGTAAACCCCGCTTTAAATAACCTCACCTAGCTATATGTCAGATTGAGTCTTAACAATCAACACATGTTATAAATGAGAGCATATTAATGTGTTCATGTTTTGCTTCTATATACATTAATTCTGGTTATTAATTAAAACGCGAGCTTACTTATTAATATGTCGTAGTCAAAGACGTAGTGGAAATACGTAGGTACCCGTACCTTACATTTTTAAAAGTAATGGAGGTAAGCTCGTTAAGTTTTTTTAATCTTGGAATAGAAACAGTCGTTATTTCTTAAGGTTAATTTGAATGTCAAATAATCTTCTATCAAAAGTACAAGAAATGAAATTAAAATTTTTCCCAATCCCCATTAATTATGTAAAAATCCGACGTCGATGTTTAACATAAAAAATTATGTATATACAGACTTATAATGAAAACCGTCAAAAGCAGTATCCCCTTCAAGTAGATACTAATACGGTTTGAACATCCATAATCTGAGTAGTGCCCCCGGCCTTGTTATTAGGCATCATTAATCAAGTTCTGGTCAGGAAATGAGTCAACCCTTTAGCCCTTCACTCGCCACACCAAGCACTTTACATACTTACTTGGACAGTGCGGTGGCCGTCTCAAGACACATGGTTGTATTTTGTATCTTAACACATTTTCTCGAAAGCTCAAGATTTATTCTTGGTACGCTCTTTAATTGACAATGTGCCGTTATGTTATCTAGTGTATTTTGACTTCTGTGCTAAAACTGTGTGCATACTTTTACTTCGTTGGTAATTAATTCGTACACTTCTGCATATACCTAGTACGAATTCTAATCGTTGTTTACTGTCTGAAACGTGAAAGTTTAAAGTGCAATATTGAAAGATTAACGGAATAAATATAGATAGGTAATGTGTGTAAAAAAAGGGATGCTAGTAGAGGTTTTGAAAAATTGATATGACCTCCCTACATTGGGTTTGTTTCTGAACTTCCAGTTAAAGGTTCTACATACGCTGATTAGAACAAAGGTGCATTAGCATCTTTATCTAATATCTAATCTCCGAGTAAGCATACGCACTTCCGCTTCAATTCCTTTAAAAGTACATACGTCCCTAAATTTCAGTGCTTGTATTGACAAAGATGAGGTCCTACTCCTGATTCGTCTCTGCAGTAGGTACATACTAGCATTTTTGAACTTCTTCAGTATAAAATGGTGATGTCATGTCCTGTAGAGTAGGTAACGACCTACCTAATCAAGTTAACCTTCATGAATTTGTTTGCAAAAATAAAATTTATGATTGTGTGCTAATTATGGCAATAAGTGGGTAGGTATGTGTTTTCAATGTGGTCATAACAGACTGCCTATTTCGGCAATTAATTTGTTTTTCCGTGTTGATATACGCCAAAAGCTTAGGTAGGTAATCCAAATTATTACTATTGGATAGGTAATTATAAAGGAATTTTTTCGATCAGCATATTTTTAGTATTTGTTTGTATAGGTATATAAAGATATGAAATTGAAATGTGAAATAAAAATTAAATTTAAACCAATATTAAGCGATAAGGGATACTTGCACCCCTCCAATCGCACAAGTGGCGCGCGTCGTCAATAGTCGTCTCGACGCTTTCGTCGCTGTCCTTTGGTATTTAACAGCGCATCGTCATCCACGCGGTGCATGCAACTCCTGCATGCGTCTCGAAACGTTCTGCGAGTACGATTTGAGCGATACAACACCTCTACAGTTTGAACTCCTTGCGCGATTACATAATCTGTTTTTTGCTAGACATTTACCTTTCGCATATTTTGGAAGTTTAATTGTTATACGCGTAATAGCTTACGGGTATAAAAAAAAGTTAACCTTAAAATTTTCTTAGATGCAACTACAATTTTTTGTCCTTTACAAAAATTTTTGTTGTATATAATTGCCCACAACTCGTCACGCAAACAGAAACCCGCCTTCGAAATCCGTGCCTGCCCACCGCCTCTTCAGAGAGGGTTAGAACGCACGCTTGTCATTGGCTCGTTAAATTCTCACGTGACCGGCCATCATCCTCCTGAATGGGAAAAGAAACAAAAACAACCGTCACTAAACAGTAACTATGAACATACACGTAACAATCGTTTCCTATTTCTGGTTTCACGAAGGATTGGTAAATTTTCGCGGCCTCACGCGTAACTTTACCCTCTTGCGGGTTACCTGCAATGTGATCAACGCGACCTTCAGCTCTATTATTTAGCGAAGAAGTGTTTTGCCTTAAAATTTAATTACATTGCGCGGTGATTTAAGTTGGTTTCTAGTGACGTATCCGACGTATGAAGTGATGGTTCCTAGTGACTAGTGCGGATAAATTAAAGAGGTGCAAGTTTATCAATGCGAATTAAACATCCTCATCGGATGCCGGCTGGACACCTGGAGGAAGGTGAATACGTGGCGGTGAAGACGCGACCTGCTACCCCCGAGGGATCCGGGACCGGCGGCTTTTGGTTAGCCGCCGTCTCCGCTGCCTCGGGGGCGACGCACGCTGGGCTTCCACTCGAAGGATGTAACGAGACAGGGTTCATTAACAGCCAACCGTCTATGGCGGAGTTTATGACCGCTTTGCCCCATCTTTCTGGAGAGATGACCCACGGAACGCCACTAAGTCCGCAGCATACGCCGCCCAGTGGACCATATTCCATGGACGTTACGCACGGATTGGGTTCTCCCGGTGTAAATGTGCCTGAATACCCTTGGATGAAAGAGAAGAAGACCACTAGAAAAAACAGTCAGCAGGGTAAGTCATTCTTTGTCCACTCTGTAAGGTCTCAAAAAAGTTAAACATTTGCCGAATTATGCGATCGTGAACTTACCAAAGACAGAAATCCTTTGTAAAACCTTTGCACTACCTACCATTAACCAGGGACTATCAATGTATATGTTCACATTCGTTCCACTAGGAAATTGTCGTATACACACTAGTGTATACTTACGAAAAATATATACATTAGGCAAGCTTACATTTTAAGTCACACCGCTGAACTAACCATTAATCATTTCAATTCTCGTATTTACATTATAAACATCTATCTTGGAATAAAGGGATATAGAAACAGTTATTCTGATTTTTTTGATGAGAAAAAAGACGAATATAATTTATTCAATTGTTATTAAAAAATGTTAACGCGTTAATCATCGTTTTTCATGATTGTATCCAAGAACTGTTTAATAGTAAATGATTCGCAATATGACACACCAAGAATGCAATCGTTTGTATATTAATCACTGTTGAATTGTTGCTTTGAAATCATCAGAGTCAATTGTAATGGACGAATGTGGTGAGGAAGTCTTGGCAAACTACTATTGGAGTTTTAAAGTTTTGTCGGAGATTATTAGCTTTGTATCATTGATATTCGATTAATCTGTGCTACCGGCATAGGCATTAACTACCGTTAAATCAACTAAAACTGCGATTATTAGAAATTGATTGATAGTGTATTGAATGAGTCATTTGTTTAGACTGCATGCATGGTGATTACAAGAGCCGTTGACATTACTCGCGGTTTTCGCTTTATCGTTGAATAGTCACGATGATTTTGTTATTGTCTATTAAATACCTTAGTAGTTATGTTAGTGTACTTATTAATATCGAAATTAATATCTCCTTGGTGATAATTAAAAGTATTTTGGGCAAGCGAATTTATTCTTTTTTTAAGAGAAAATATTAAGAAATTTGTTCCGGTTTTCAATGAAATGGAACCCAAGAGAAGAAGGCACTATATCTACCTTATATTAAAAGACCATACCATAAAGAAATATATATCAAACTTGCCAAATGAACAATGATAATAATTGCTATTTATAATAATAATAATTGATTAATTATTCATTTATTTATTATCATTTTATAGTTATATTAATAGTATAATAACGGTATAGGTACCACACAATACAAATGCATTCAAACCATATAATAAATAGATAGTACTGAATTTATTGGTATTATACGCGCAATGACACATCCAATCTGTTCATCTTGTTAGTAGTGTTTGCGTTAACTATCCCTACCCATATCAATATTTAAATAAATGTACAGTAATTTGCATAATTATATACCTTTGTTTTCTTAATTTGCAAGTTTTGAAGTTTCTATTGCATTCACGTAATTGCGGGAGCTACCAAAGTCTCTTTCTAGGTGGAACATATTATAGATTGAATCTACACGTAGGTATCAACCAACTCAACAGAGTCAAAAAATTTCGGTATTTGGAAGAAATGTTACACCTACTTAGACTGTTCTTGAAATGTACAAGAATGAAGCCACTAAATAACGCCTTGAAAAATTTTTCAAAATCTGTTACCTTCACTATTATATAGTCACAAAATGATCGGTTGTTAAAACTGACTAACTATACAAAATATTTCGATTAATATTTAATCTAAACATAGAACTTTTCTTCCATACATTATCTTACACATATTGACCTTTATTTTGGAAAAAAAAGGTTAAAGTTTTTTGATCCATTAACTGTAGTTTTAAGGATGTTTAGAAACCAATCATCTTAAATATCTGTGATTATAATAAAAATACACAAATTAACTCTTAAATTAGTTCAATAGGATTCAAATACCTCCCTACTTGATAAAATAAATTAAGCTTTGGTAGGTTCAGCATAAACAAAAGCATGACGGGAATCGTCCTTGGGAACATTTCAACATCATCAACATTACTTTGACTGCACTCACAACTAAATTCCTTATTTCCCTCGACCGTATGTATTAACTGTTAACTCATGGGCTCATAAGACTACTATTTGCTTGGAGTAGCTCAAATTCATTATTTTTAGAGGGAACTTTAAAACCTCTTGTTTGCGGCAATATTACACGTGGAAGAACCATTTGTGCTCCATGAGAGGAATACTTAGTGTTGCTATTTTTCGGTACTTTTTAGCTATCGTTATAAGGAGTAAGGTGTGCAAGTGTACATATTTTATAGCATTTTATGCATTCTTCGTAAACATCAAAATGAAATTGGAGAACCACTCATTAGTTTCAATTTTTCTATTCACAACACTGCAACGACTTCTCCAAGGTTAGTACAGATAATATCCGTATTCATTACAATTTTTCCATTTTGAAAAACCAAATCAAATCAAATGTTTTTAACTTAAACATGTAGGTAACAATAAACAAACCAAACTTTTTAAAAATGTGTAAAATGTCTCGAGCCTCCCCATATGTGGGAGGATAGATACTCCATATAGGGAGCGTTGAGACATATAACAAAAAATAACATAACAAAGTTCGTGTAACTCATATGTCACAAATGCATATTTTAGCTGCTCCACTAGCACCTGCACATTCTGTATGGGACCAGTTAGAACACTGTTGGCGTTGAATCCAGTGTTCGTGTAGTTTGGAAAATAATATAATGAAATGCAGGTCAGATCTTCATATTTTTCACCTTCCATTTTCATTTCTTCACTATCGGAACTGTCCTTGGTCACACATATTTCTTTTTCAAGCCTTCTCTTTTATATTTTCTCAATTCTATCTTTGTCGGCATCTGGTTTTAAATTTTAGTTAATATAGTCCTTTTTACCTGGTCAGCATTATTCTTCGCCAGCTTTTTATTTTGTTTGTTTTGAAATTCTTCTTCTACAGCAAGTTTTTTGGTGTATCAGTCAAAACTCTGGATTTTCCTGGTTTTCTGCCTCCCTTTTTCTTTCTTGGTGGTGCTATAGAGTGAGGTCGGATTTGTTCTGGACTCAGAAACTGAGTTAATGAATTGTTGCCCTCAATTTTGTTCTCGCTAACATATTGAGTTCATTTGAAAGCACGACATCTTGGGATCCTTGGGATGTACTTGGGTCAGCATGGGTTCTCGGTGCTTCTGTGGTTTGTAATGACGAATCTGTTCAGGAACAGTTACTTACTTCTGCGCTTAAAAATTCTGTCTCAATAAATAACGGGCGATCAAAAATGAGTTGTTGTCGAGTCGCCTTTGGAAGTTCAAGTTAAGTACGATTCCCATGGAAACAAAAATTCCAAAGGTGACTCGACAGCAACTCATTTTTATCGCATAGTATGAGTGCATTAAAGGGATAGATTCCTGTTGCTAGAAATCGTTTTATAAGATTTGATGGGATTATCTCGCAAAGGTATTGTTCGGCCTGGATTATTTACCATCCACACATCGGCCTGTTCGTTGTAGAATTGTTTAAAAGGACCAAAGACCGTGTGGTGGTAGTGACAATAATATTATTCCATTAGTTTTGCATAATTTTATGGACTGAGGAGAAATGTGGCTATCGTGTTTGTCTGGATTACGAGGCACTTCTTTTCTTGAGAGCATTTTACCAATTTTATAAATTGGTTGAGAAAATTGATAAAAACCAGTTCGGTCATCCATCGGTGAGTCCGCGCGCAAATTTGGAGTGGAATTGTACGCGACCTACCCCCTTTGTAGCCACGCCGCGTTGTCTACCTTTCGGAAATTATGTACTTAGTAGGCTCGCAAACGCTGAACTCATTAGGTTCGATTATTTGTTAGTGAGTCCGCAGTGACCACTGGCGTTATTGTTCGATTATGGCTAAAGAAATAAGAATGCGGTCGTACAAAAACGAACAATTCAATGTGTGATTGAAAAACGAACAGACCTACACGATATTACAAAAAAAAATGCTATGCCTATGTAGGTTTAGTACATGGTACAATAACTTGTGACACTTGTTTTGAAACTGCAAATTGGGAGAATATTGTTTAAATTGTAATAATAAATACTTTAATCAACCAAATCTTTTCTATTTGCTAATAGCAGTGACGAGAGAAGTGATTACCAACAAAGAAACAAAAGAAAAGAAATTTTTTGAATAAACGTACTAAAATGTGTATTTTCCTAATGCGGACTGATAGTCCGCGCGCGACCACTGATGTCCTAAAACTGGGCGCGACCGCTGAATTTAATTCTAATACACGTTCTAACATTGCCGGTGTGATGTTCATTACCTCTTCTACGATCGTATTTTAAAGTTCTTCAAGAGTATGCACTATGCAAGCGATTTCAAAAAATGTTATTCTTTAATGGGGAAAAAATCTAGCGGGGTTAAATCTGGCGAACGGGAAGGCCATAAACCTCTGCTGCTTAGGTAAACCATCATCGTAAGAGTATTGTAGGTACTGAAGAGTGACGTTTGCTGTACCATCTTGCTGAAAATATCCTTGTCTGCCGAAAAAACGATTATTTAAACAAATTAAACATTCATATAAATAATAAATTTCTTCCATGGGGATCGTAGTTGGCCGCGTTGCCACGTTGTATGGCAATACTTATCCTTAAATATTGGTAATGCGTTTTCCCAGGTATTCCACAAAATTACGAGCTTTTTCACACCAAGATCCAAGATAGTTCTGTTCTATAATTGAACGGTCGCAAAGAAAGATGTTATCGTTTCTATATTAAATTAGGTACACTTAGCAGCCTGATTCGATAGTTTGGAAATTGATTTCTTAGGATTCTGCAGTTCTGCTCCATACGTTGTCGTATATCTTCGATCGCTTCCACACTTCAAATTGATGAACGACCTGTTGGTTTGGCCTTCCAAATACACTTCTTATTCTCAAAACGTTCGATAATTCGGTTCTTATGACTAACAAGGTTTTTATAAATGAAGTGGCGGTCAGGATATTCTTCGTTAAATTTCTGAAAGCAGGACCTAGTGGAATATGACCATGTACCATCTTCTAAACATGTTGCGCTACGATAGAGCACCAATAATATAAAAGCATCATGTTCAGGGGTAAAAGTCACTCTCAATTCTAACTAAAAACTGAGGTTAGGTATATAATCCTTAGAAAGTGTTTTCTTTTACTGCATACCTTTGCAAAATGTTACACTTGCAGGAGGTCTTTAAAATCCAAGGTTCGTGGTATAGTGTAGAGGCAAAGGAAATAAAAACACACGTACAAAAATTGACGCCAATGGATTGTTGTTACTGTGATTTGTGTATTAGGGGAAAACCATGACCGCCAACGCCTTAAGTAGAAAACACTAAAATTTTAAGCGCCAAATTCAAACTGTCTGCAGTCCTTTTGGATCACCCAGTGTACCATATGGTCAGGTTGCGAACTTTGAATAAAGACTTAATAATCAAAGATTGGGAATATTTAGACTGTACTTGTATGATGCCAAGAACTTGTAAAACTTGCATTTTAATAACAATATTAAACTATAATTTCCTTATACTATATTATAGTAACGCTGGAATTCTAATAAAAGGTTTATAGCCGCATACATGCTAATATTTCTTGCTTTGATCCAATACCGCCACTCACGTCACAAGAAAATAAGAAACACGAACTGCACTAAACTCATTAATCAAATGATTATGAATGACTTGACGCATCATGTATCCATATGCGAGTTATATTTGCACTGCTCTCGGTGTAATTATCTGTATTGCATATTTTCCATACATTTTACTTCAATCGACATTTTTTGTTTTCAAATTCCATTTATTTAGTTTTTCTAATAATAATATTCTGCAATGATCGCACAACCAATGCCCTGAAAAGATTTTCTTATATTTTTCTACTTCCACATTATTGATTTACAACACGTTTTTGATGTACCATTTTGCGAACATAACAATGCGGTTAGTCGTACAAATTAACGAAACTTTGTAACATACTATCCGCGAATTTCGTGTAACGATCCCATAACTTAAGTAAGTAGGTACGTTTTCCGATATATTACTTGTTTTTTTTGTTAACAAAAATATTTACAAGTTTGAGGAGTTTGTTATCGCTATGTAAACGATAAACAGGTGCTCGCCGATAGTAAACACTAAACACAAGTGTTTAGGTTATCAAAGACTGGCAGTAATTTAATACGAGAGGGGGAGCAGGCCTTCTTTTGTAGCAATTTGACTAATATTGAAAAAATGATATAAAAGCAGCATCGGTAAGTGATAGAAGGAAAGAGTCGTTAAATAGGCGTAGTAGGCTTTAAACATTGGTGTTTGGCAGTCAGCCTTAACGAATGCTTTTTTGGTAACAGTCAGTCTTGGTGGTTGTAAAGTTGCCGTAGAAGAATGTTTTGATTATGTAATTGTGTGATGAATTGTCTTCTAAAAGAGTTGAATTCGTCGTTATAAAAGTGAATTGTTCTAGTTCAATATAAGCTCAAGCTGACGTGGAGAGAAATGTAATAGGCCAGACACCTCGATATCGCAAATTTAGGTGGAGAATATCAGTTATAAAACTTATCCTATTATATAAAGGAGTACCATTGATAATTCTGTGTTAAAAGCACAAGGATTGTAACTGCCGCCTTTCATTCATATTAAACCATCCTACCCATAGGTAGTGTGTGCTAAGTCCGTTCATATGTTCCTATGCCAAACACAAAACGTAAGCAAGATTTTGCTTGAATGCTATGACGATCTGTAGTTAACCGACATGGTCCGTAGACGTCAGAGAAATGTGACAAAAGCAGCGCATCACATAGTATAGCTTGTGTTTGGTGTAAACAATACGACGGCTGCTGTACAAGAAGCGCAAATGACCGTACACCTTGGCAATCAGATGATCGACATGCTTTTTTAACCTAAGTTTGTCATCAGTGTAGAAACCGATGCTGTTTACACATTTGGGATAATTTGATCTCCGATTTGAATCCTTGGTCTACCTAGGCTGCATCTCTCAGTTTATCCTTTTCGAACACAATTACTTACAGACGATTTATCGGCATTTTTTTAAGTGAATGTGCTGTTGAGCTTCGTAGCACGCGTACAAGGTCTTCATTAACGTTAGAACCAGCAATGTCTATGTCTTTGATATTGAACTAGAAGTGTATCGTCAGTATAAAAATGGTATTTACAATGCCTTAATGTTGATAAAATCTGGAAGGAAAAAATCTTATACAGAAGTAGACCCTAAGTTCACCCTGGGGAGCACCTTTTGTCAAATGTAATGCTGTAGATTATTTGCCATTTAGTAGGTACCACTTTTTGTTGGCACCCGTTTAGGAAGTTGTAAATACCAATTTCACAGCGGGGTGTTCGAATCCAATAAACTTGTGCTCAAGGGTGTAACTCCCAAAAGTATATAATAAAAGATTTTCTTTAAAAGTTTAAAAATTTTTATTTCAAAACATCAGCTACTTTCTGGACAACCCTCGTATAAAATGCTTGTTTGTTGCCTTTTTGTTATATTGATATTTGTTTTTTTGTGTTGTGGTCAGGGATAGTCATTTTTACTTCATTTTCTTCATTTTTCTGTTTTAGTATAAAATTTTTGTAATCAACTCCCAGCCGATAGCATAATAGGAGCGTAATTGGTCAGATACACGTCACTACTTTGTTTTTTAGATAAACCACATCATACGCCCACAAGAGCGATTCCCTGAACTCCTTCATGGAAACAGATCCCTATATCCAACCACCGTTACTATCTCGATACGATAATGGTGCGTTAGCTATAATAATTTCAGTCCAACATTTTTTAATCAAAAATCCTAAATAGTAATTCAGTAATTTCAGTACCCAACCAAAAAAGATTCAGCATTTACTATGATGCAATCGTGCTAAACCCTCTTTATACATGGGATGATCGAATGATTCACATAATTAGTATAGTGTCGGTTGTAAATATGTGTGGCTATTATCCATTTTAAATTCATATATCATTCGCGTTAACAATTGAAATGTTATTATAGTAAACGTTGCTCTATTTACACAAACTACGGTTTATACCTCTGTTAATACTAACAACCTAAGTTGGTAACGTTCTCTCACATTTAAATTGATTTTCTTCGCACCACTCAATAATAGTAATACACAAACAGATATTGTAAATAGGTGTAATACAATTTTGAATGTGGATACTTTTGAAAAAATAAAAAGCTTCCGCCAACCTTTTAGTTGTCAGTCGTATTATATTTTTTTTTCATATTCGGTGAATGAACTTTCCTCTAAACGAATTGTGTCGGAGCAAGGTATAAGGTGTATGAATAGGTATTTGGTAGTTGGTACGTACGCGTTGGACCAAATAAAATAAGCCTGAATTTCTAATTACCCCTCACGCAAGTATGTTTTTGGACTAATAGCACTACAAGGAAAATAATAAAAAGTTCTAAGTGTTCTTTTTTGACATTCTGACGATCTTATACTTGAAGTATTTTAAGTCATACATGTATATAAAAAGCGTAAAGAAACGCGTCGAATATAACGTGCTGGCATAAATAATTTCCCCGAACTTTTCAAACTATTATTTTAAGATAGTATTGATGGTTTGCTTGTAATTTGTAACGGCATTACATTACAAGGGAGCATTAAGAATATACTGCTATTTGACATGCGATGCTCTTGTGGGCGTTGACAAATCCGCACGCAGCTTTGTTTGATGCTTTTGAAAACGCACAACGTAAACTTCTTTCGCATCCGTCAAAAATACACACAATTTTTTTATGGCTTGTGCCAAATATTTTCGGCTACCTTCAAAATGGACTGGCGAGCGTGAAACGCGAAATCCCATAAATAAGGCATTACACTGAGTTAACAAATCGTTTGTTATCAAGACGTTTAACTGGAGGCAATTGACAGGCATTAACGATGTACTTACTTACGTTGTGGCGGAAGATGAAGTGACCAGGCGGGTAGTGGCTTGCCGGAATGATCTGTAAATGGAGTGTCGGATGTCGAGCACGGGCCATAACTCATGCCGTCGGGACGCCGCGTGTTAACGTGCCTCCCTGCTGGTATGAGCGTTTCCCGCTGGGTAGACCCTGGTCCCGTTGCGATGTTTAGTCTTGTTATGCGTTGAAGCTATACAGATACAACCGAAACCTGTGGATTCGCACATTCATTCGATTTGTCAAAGCTGATTAAGATTAAATACCGGAGCTTAATAGCTGACCAAAATACCTATTGTGAATAAAATTAAATTTAATTTCATTAGCTACTTGCTATTAGCCTTTTATAAATATACACACAAGACGTATTTATTACCTATTTGATATATAGAGTAATTAATGACTTAACAGAATAATAATCCCCAAAAAATAAACATGTTGTAACAAGTTTGGTGTGCTAGGAAACGTGGTGCTAATATTATTGTAAATATTTAGTAGTTACCCTTTCAGAATGTTTGATGAAATATGGAATTACAAACCTCTAACACTGGATAAGTTCCTGTAATTGAAGAAGCTCTTCAAATTTTTGCGCTAATTATCCTATATAGATCCTCAGCTATACCTAATAATCGCATACGATTATCTCACTTCGCAACTCAGAAACTAATGCCCATTATTGGTTCGAAGCGACGCTTTCTTTGGCATGTAACGGTCTCCCTTGCGTAAATCTGCATCTGAATCAATTTCACGTAATTTTTTAACTTTGGTAAATTGACATTTTGGCCAGCTAATTAAATCAAATACCCCACTGTACGTTGGCACGTTCTGTAGGTCCTCTAAAACAGGCATGGGCAACCTTTTTCTTCCAAGGAGCCAAAATAACATTTTTCATATGAGCCACGGGCCAAAGTTGAAAATCCAAATAAAAGTATGTTTAAAGAACTCTTTTTGGTGTTGACCAATTTTTTGCTTTCGTAAAAATCATTTAAAAAAAAACAATAAGTACCCTTGAAAATTGACACGATTTTGCTTACAAAGTTACCAGATTTGGATAATAAATCCGCATATTCAGCTTGTATCCAAATTTTCATCGATGCTCTTAAGATTTGTTGCAATATATGGCTTAAAAATGTTGCTGAATCTCAAAACACGTGTCGTTTTATTTCCCCACGCGTTATATATCGCGACGAAAATTCTGGAAATTATCTGGCGATATCTGTGAAACTTGAACTTCAAAGAGGTTTTCAAACGATCGCGTCCACTAGATGCTGCACGTGTAACATGATCATAATTAATTAATTAATTCGAATTTTTAATATAACTTGGCGGGCCGTATGAAGTATTAACTATGAATTATATTAGGGGGCCGGACAAAACTTATTGGCGGGCGTTGGTTGCCCATCATGCTTGCCCTAAAACATTTAAAATCTTTCAACGGACAGATTGTAAAAGATAGGGCCGTGTTTAGCACAAGTTGCTTTACCCTCCATAGTTCCAGATAGCTATCGCTAAGGAGCTAATGTCTGTCTCTGATCAGGGCATCATCTCCCTCGCCACAGAACCTCCACGTGGGCTCTCCTACAAGCCTCGTAAAGACCCCGGTGATCTACCTAATCTGGTTTCTATTCAGTTTTAGAAGCTTAGAAGACCCAGATTTGCCAAGGTGCGCTGTTAAAAAGGCCCTGGAGTGCCTGAGTCCGGTTATTTGTTGCCATTGAGCCGCCTGGAATTGACTGAATTGCCTCGGCCTTTAATCTTGGTCTTGATAACGGAGAGAGCAATTCCTAGGGTAGGCTCTGACTCGACGAAGACCCCACCACTGCCTTCATCAGCCAGTTCGTCCGCCCTTTCGTTGCCCCCTATTCCGCAGTGCGCTGGCACCCAGGTCCAGCTAACCCCATTAGACTCATCTAATCTACCTAGACTTCTCCGTAAACGATCGGAACCTGTCTGCATACGTATACTCTGTGCCAAAAATCAGGAAGTCTATCCGATTCCGATTACTTCCGAAGATATGCCAGAAAAACCGCTCTAATCGTGCGAAAATACCTATCGGGCAAATTTCCTGGAAAATAGAAGATTTGTCCGATAGGTAGGTCCTGTTGAGACTACACATTTGCCAACTTTTTTTTGTGTCCGTTACATCGTTGTATTTATAATAAGATATGCTACTTAATACAGTATTGATTTTTTTTCTGGTCATAAAAAACTAAAGTTGATGATGATTTTCCCGACACGAAACGTTGTATTGAAAATCTCTGAACGGTGTCTTGTAAGAGTTCAAAAAGTGGCAATGATATAAAGCGTTTTTAGCGCATTTTCCAAAAGGAAAATGAACGCTATTGTCCGCACTTTGTCCGTCTGTCCGTCTCTACCAATACTAGTCCTCCAGTTTAAGCTTTTTCGTTGTGGTTTCTTTCTTATAATGTGTAGCACAGCCCCGAGACCAGAACGACAAAAAATTTTTTGGATTAGTCATTTCCTTTCCGAGTTATTACTGATTTTCTCCGGGGAAAATGCGCTTTCGTCGGTCGCGAGTGACCATGTTTTTACTTGTTTTATTTTTTTGTATCTGTTCAAATAACATCAGACAAAAACAAAAAACGAAATCGGAAAATTTCGGTTTTTCTTCGGAAGTAATCGGAATTTTCTGGGTTTCTTTAAAGCATGCTAATAACTCTTTAATTGTGCATGTTCCCTTATTTGACCATCGTTTTATCTTCTACGGTTTCGGAGATCCACATGATAGATAAACATCCTCATCTTGGTCACAGTGTAGATAATATGCTTATTATAGTAACCTCTACAGTTTATGGAGATTCTCGCCTGTGCACAGGTCATGATGACTAACATCTATGTCTGAAACACGGTGCTATGCTGATGATAGCTCTCGGTCGATTACCATATATACCGTTTGTAACCACACGAGCCCCTCAGGTTTGAGGAACGGGCAATCTGAGTTCAGCCACTGCTCCCTATCCGGGAGAGTGACTTTGTAACTCGTTGGTCTTAGTTAGACAGCCCGAATCATATCCCGTCTTGCGAGGACGGGATCGGATCTAAGGGTTTCCTCTCGGATCCGCCCGGGCCTAAGGCTGCCTCGATCCTTCCACTCGTCCGAATCATTTACTTTATAGAAACCTTCCGAGTTCTGTGAAGGATGTTATCGTTAAGTGACCTGTTAGCTTGATGAACCAATCTGCTCCTTGTAGAATCGTAGAATGGGAACTGGGGAACGAAAACGAACAAATTGTGTACAAGGCTGCCATATGCGACATTTAGCAATAAGAGACCGAATACGAGATCAATAGCCGATCAATAGCTCCTCTGTCCACCTCTTGTCCAAGTCAAAAAATTGCACAAACTTGACTACATACAAACTTATCATTGAGATTATACACAACGAGTAGCGATTAATTGTGGCAAATGTTTATTAAATTGTCATTAAGCCGTTGGTTTTTCACTTTATAACAATGCATCTTTTGATTGTTATCGAATACCATTTGCATAGTGGAAATGACTATTTTTATAATAGTACGCTAACTACAGCTATACAATCAAACAACATTTACATGTTACATGCAGTGCTTACTTATACTGATGATATATGTACGTGACCGTTTGTAACAAGTTACCGAAGATATGAAGCGTTACAGTTCTCATGATGATTAGGGAGCTGTATGTTTGCCTGGACCTTACGTAGTTTTATGTTGTTCATGGCACAATAAGTTAAGACCAACAAGAATTTACCTTACCGCATACCACAGGCAACTATTTTTGCAACATATTTCTCACATGCTGCACATATTTATACTGTAATGATCAAGTTGCACCTAAAACCATATACCTACCTTCAGACATATATGATATACTTTCGCAACACTCTGTGGATGAATAAGAACAATTTCATTTAATTTACTGCGATCAATACATTTGCATACCATAATGCTCTATCGCTATCCAATTCGTCACCCAGAGCTAATATTGTGTTTTACTTTAATTAATCGCTTTGCGTCTCAATTTCCATGAAAAAACCCTAAATTGAATTTACGGAAGTAAGCCGTTTACGAAAAACGTTTAAAGTATTTAAACTTCGATCGAGCAAAAATGTATCTGCCACATTTTAGAAAACAAATCTGGTGCACATGGGAACAGGATCCAATTTAGAGGATTCGTAGGACACTAAATCCGTCTCAAATTAGAGATAACTCTTCTGCAATCCCTTTTCCAACTAGTCATTGGTTGTCGTTGTTTCCATATCTCGCCTATCTTTCTCATTACCGTACAAGGGCCTCCCAAAAATAATCCAGTTGCAAATTACCTTTCGGATACTAAGCCAGACGATATTGAATACAAGAACCTATACAAATCATTTAGGGTGCTTAGTTTAATGTAACGTATGCCTCATGTATAATTTATATACATACACTTAAAAAATTATATTCTGATATAAAAAGCAATTTTATACGCAATCATTCGATTATTACTCCATGTGCAATTGTTTGAAAAATCGAAATACTTTGTTATATGGACAAATTTAAGATAATTATACGTGTGTACAATGGACCAATCACGTTGGAATAACATAACAACGAGAAAATAATAGTTGGTAATGTAAACGCATAATTATTTGCACGAATTACGGGTTGTACGTCATTGAACGTTAAATTATGAGATGTAAAGTTTATAAGAATTATAAACACAGGTTATCTAATACCCATTTTTATTTCTAGTATTCGGAAAATAATATTCAAAATTACAGTATTTATTCCACAAATTGTAGCTATTTGTGTCAGGCGCGGATTATTTTAAACTGTTATTTTTCATGTTCTACACTTCTAATTGCACGTAAATCATGCATTTGAATTAACACTTCACAAGGATTTTATATATACATTTTTTTATTTTTTTACTGTTATTTATAAATTATTGTTTTTTATAGAAAAACCTGCAATTATCAAAACATAATTTCCATGTAGTTGTCGAACCATGACTTGAAATAATTTTGTAGTGCGCAATCGATGGCTTTTGCCGTTGAGTAAACCTTCACTCATCGCTTTTGTAGTGCATTAACCAAAATATTAAACATTTTTTGAGCATTTTTTAAATTAGAGGAATCTTTGTTTATAAGGATTTTTTTCGGAATTGATCATGAACTACTTATTCCATAAGAGATTTAATACTTTCTTTAGATCTTATACGACCACGAAACTTATTTTGACTACCTATTTTAAAAATTACCCTTAGTTTATAATTATTAAAATAGATAGTTATGTAAAAAGTTCTTTATAAATCTTTATAAATAGCTTGATGCATGCGAAAAAGATCGACTTAATATTTTTTTTGGAATATTGCGTAAATAGCTTAAATCTAAAATTTATTTCGGTCTCGAATCGTCTACTTGGATTTATCCCTACATGCATTTATTACCAAACCAAATAGGAATCATTCCTATATCTGAAAGTACAGGCCGTGTTGGTTCCTTTGTTTTACGGCATCTATTTTGATAGGAAGGATAGTTGTATTAAAAACCATCCAGGAACTGCATAGTTATCATTTGACTAGATCTGTTATTTTGTTACTGTTACTGTTTTGCAATTTGAACACCAAATAATTGTGTATGCAATATTGCAAACCACTCAAGAAAAATGACTAACGATCAATTATCCGCTTGAAACCCTGCGCGGTCAATTGCTGACTCGTCAATGACCCACTTTGACAGAATCCTGCCCGAGAACAAAAGGAATAGCTTCTTATATTGCTGTGGAAACTACAGCACGCGAACGTTATTTTGGTTTCAGCGCCTTCAGTAAGTTTGGGGCACCCTGTATGTTAAATGTTTTAATTTTTAAAGTAAATTTAGTATGATGGTTTTGTTTGAATTTGTATTTTAGTATTTGTTTTTCCTTTTAGAAATTTGTGTAGATGCGTGATTTTTTCGATTTGGTTTTATCGCTAGAAGTAAAACACCTCTGGTCCAATTTGTGAGAGACAACGTTTTAGCGAGGCTTGTTTGCTTGGTTGTTATAGTCCCCTGTCAAATGGACATCCGTGTGGTCCTTGTTGATGCAAAAGTGTGGAAGTAGTCTGAATCCGTTTGCATAACCTTGGAGAAACATAATTTCGATGGTGCGTTAAATGCTACGGACAGAAAACGGAATGGCCGCATCGCAAACACGTTTTTCCATTCATATCAGTAACCACTGAGATTACGAAAAAAAGTTTGGATCCCAAAATATAGCTACATAATAGACTTTGTCAAATACTGGAAAGCGAAAAATATAACCTATGAAGGTACCTAAGCAGAATGTAACAATTGAAAAAAAATGCTTGCTTCAGTGTTTGAAGATTGGTCATCCCTCCAAGAAATGAAAGAAGAAAGTCTGATGTGAGTCATGTAACCGCAGTTATTATCAAATTATGTGCTCACCCATCAATAAGCAGAGGTCATCGAAGGAAGAGAATGTCATAGTGTGAGAGAAATTACAACAAAATGTGAACCATCGATGCACTCCCAGCATCCTATTATATACTTTGAAAGTTAATATCGTTGATGAAACCGGGAAAGCAGTGTCTGTTCGGATAATTAGAGACACCGGAAGTCAACAGAGTTATATAACTACTGGAGCAGCGCCGGCGCAACAAAGAAATGCTGTAAAAATTGAAGAAGAGTTTCTCACAAATATAGTCTTTGAGGAAAGTTGTGGCCACTCGAAAAGTACGATAAGAATCGGTTTCACTAAAGCTCCAACAAGAAAATGAGTGGAATGACTACGATGCAGTGTTCAGTGTGTGGTAAAAGGGACTCATCACGGAGATGTCCGAAGAAAATATTGGGCATTTCCTACCCCATCGTACTGTGCTTAAGAATCGCGTGCGGCCAGTTTTCGACGCATAATTTCATGTTCGATAAAAAACAAGTTTGAAAGAATGGGACTGATGCATTTAGTTCCTTCCATCATGCTGAGGTTTCAAGGAAACACGGTGGGAGTATCGTCAGATATTAGGAAGGCAATCTAAATGACAAGTATACGTGAAGAAGACAAGTAATTCAAGAAGTTTCTCTGGTGGATAATATCTGTCGAGAGGTGAATATTACCAGTACAATCGAGTTGTCTTTGGTCTCAATTGTAGTCCACATCTGATTGGTGCCACCATCAATTTTCATTTGGATCCACATCCTTACCCGTTTTAGACGATCGACGACGACGACGACGACGACGACGACGACGTCTAGCATCTTAATAGATATCCATTTTATGGTTTTTCAGTTACGGGCATTTTGAACTGCAATAATCTTTATTGCATAATAGAAATCATTTGACTTTCATTTGATCCATATAAGATCGTTTATGAGACTTCAATTCAGTCGGTTTGTTAGAATCGAAAGAATACTGGTATATTTAGTTGGTCCATGTGTGTTTTATTACGTATTTACAGTAATTACACCTTGTCACACCTTTGCACAGTGCCGAATAACTCAAGCAGATAGTAAGCGATTCTCTACTTTGAAGCACTGCTTCAGATTGTTGACGATTCGCTTGTACATTTCGTCTAAATAATATGCCACTTATTTATGTAAAATAAGGTTAGGTGGGTACATTAGTTAAACAATGATATTGTAGAGTTTCTTTTTGCAAAACCTCAAGAAAATAGACTATTTAACGAACCATTAAAAGACGATTAAATTTTAATCGTTTTCCCGCGCTTTTTTGGGAACAATTTTTGTTTGTAAAAGTAGCTGAAAAAGAGACCTTGCGTTTTAATTATGTGACCGCCATAATGCAATTGAAACATAAATTACAGTGCGGCGTGGCGATTTTAGAATGAAAAATCATTGTACTGTGTTCTGCACACGAATGAAATTTTGAATAAACCGCATTTAAATTTGTCGTATCCTCTTGTATCCTCTCCCACGTAACAACCAGTACATTTAAAACAATGTAGCAATTTTTTGAATTGTCACACAGGTAAATTGTTCTAATTACTAATATAATTTTACTGAGAAACAGGTTGTTCAAGAGCAGGCGAATATAATTACAGGTACGTTGAATACGTACAGTTACAGTCGTGATTTTTTGTTGCTACAATAGCGTAAATTTGTGCGTTTTCCTCGCATTTTTGGATCATATTTTGAAGGAAATTATGTAAAAATTGGCACCTGCGCGGAGCTACACGGTAAAATATGAAATTCTTCTTTATCTTATTCTTCTTGTCATTCGAATGGGATCAATCATATCGATCTAACTTTTTTTACACAATTCGCTCACATAAATTATGTATCGCGATTCTTACCGCGACTTTTTAGCGCATTTCCACAAAAATAAAAAAAAAATGCGCTATTGTGGCCACTTTGTCCGTCCGTCCGTCCGTCCGGCTGTCCGTCCGTCCGGCTGTCCGTCCGTCCGTCCGTCCGCTCGTTTTGCGACACTACTAGTTCTTATCTAAATTTGGTTTTGCGCATGCGCAGTGCCAACTTTTTTATTTGCGGAAGAATTTACACGAAATTTGATACATAGGCACTTGGGATAAAGGAAAATCAACCGCCAATTTCAAAATTTGGCTTTGCGCATGCGCAGTGCCAACTTTTTTATTTATGGAAGAATTTAAATGAAATTTGATACATAGGCACTTGGAATAAAGGATCATCGAGCGCCAGTCTCAAAATTTTCTTTTGCGCATGCGCAGTGCCAACTTTTTTATCTAGGGCACCATTTAAGTGAAATTTGATACTTGGGCGCTTGGAACAAAGGAAAATCTAACATTAGTTTTAAAATTTAGGTTTGCGCATGCGCAGTTCCAACTTTCTTATTTAGAAAAGCATTGAAATGAAATTCTTCTCATAAACTGAAATTGAAGTAACACGTCAAAAATGGATTGCCCATGTGCAACGCTATCTTTCATATTTGTGGCCGGATTTTTACGATTTTATCAGAAGTTGCATCTTACAAATGGGAAATGAATGCAAGTGGAAATGCGCTTTATGTAAATCGTTTACGATTACTTTTTAACTTGTTTAATATGTGCAGCGGTTAAAATCACCAGGTCTACATTTTAGGCTTATACTCTCTCCTTTAAAGAAAGCGGTTATTTGGGTATTCAAAAAGGAAAATCGATTAAAATTCGAGTGTAATATAATCACTCCTTTCATAAAATAACTAAATTACCTAGTTTGCAAATTATATCAATTCTTGCAAAATTAGATTTGCTTGCTTTTACAGTTTTTTATGGAATTATTTCAATGCAGTGAACCATATGGGTAGCTGCATTTCCCCATACCCAATTAATCCAATTTAATTAAGTTCAGTAGTAATTAGCCTACATGATTCATTTACTAGGATCTGTATTATGGGATGGGAAATTTAAAAAAATGATGTTATTGGGATGTATCTCGTTCATGTAATGCAATGTGCTCCGTAGTTTCATCTACCTCGCCACAGAACAGAACCTACACCCGTGATCTCCTAATCTGTCTTCTATTCAGTGTTAGAAGGTTAGAAGAAATTTTCTGTTAAAAAGCCTCTGGACAGTCTGTCCACTAACTAGCATGTTACCACTGGGCCTGAAATTGGCTGATCACACAGTCCTTCATCGTAGCCCTGACAAACGTACCTATTTATTAAAAAATTACAGGGTGAGTTTATTTTCAGTTCAGTCGGACAACGAAACACGAAATTTGTTGTGTGCATAAGGAACAAAATTGTCGAGAGTTTTTTATAATCACTTTTCACACAAAAGTTATAGGTACTCATTGGAATTTTGGTTCTTTGGGTCAAAAAATGTCCCCCGCCTGCTAGTGTGGCATCTAATTTTGCATGTAATTAATTGAAAATGTTGCAAATAGCAAAAAAATAAGAGTTTAAGTCGATATTATGATACTTGGAGTAATGCTTATTGATTGTAATGGAACCTCGAATGAAACTCTACTGAAATAACATTTTTCTAAAATTGTGAAAAAAACCTGTCATTTTCTGACGAATTTCGAAGGACGAAGTACTAGAGTTTTAAACGGTTAATTAATAAGTAAGGTTGCTGTAACGGTTTAAATTAATTTAAATTAAGATGACGTCACAAGCCACGACCAGTACGTCTTGTTTACGTTTAGTGTTGAGTTATTTATACGGATTTTCAGTTGTAATAGCTATTCAGACCATGGAAAAAGTTAAAAAACCATTTTATAGGTATTGTCTTGTACCAAAGTGCAAAAACACTAGGTATTAGAAATATTCCCGATAAAGTGTTGCAGTTTCAAGAGGACGACTCTCAGAGCGTTATCAATTTTTTTATGGTTAGTGAACCCTAAAACAACCTTTTTCAACAATTGTGCTGTTGATTCTTGCAAATCGACGGACTGTGCAATTTTTTCAAAATCCGAAGAATTTTCTTAGTTAATAAATGGAATAATTTCCAAAATACCACAAAAAATGTAAATCTATAGTATATAGGAGAATGAAAAGCTCTCGGAAAGACCTACATTTAAAATACGCCTAAATCCGAGTTCACGAAAAATCAGATTTTGACTTCGGACTTGTGTTCGACACAACCAAAAATGATTTTGCAAATCGGGTCGCATAGAACGATTCTTTAAAGCGTGAACTTTGTAATGCTTCTATTTGACCAAAATGTATGATTTTTATTAATCAGAGCGCCAAGGGCCTATTATAGAAGTTACCTTCCTTGTTATATTTCAGGCCATAAAAAATCTTCTTAGGTCGCTTTCTGTAAATGCAGAACATTTCTTTGGCTTTTGTACCTATCCTTTGGTTGAAGCTTTCACAAACGCGTGTAATTTAGGGTATGCTTCCAAATCTGTTCCACTTTTTAATCGCAGCATTGCTTTGAAGCTTTGAATGAATGCACCAAAATATAGAAGATTTAAATACCTTTGACATTTCCTTCATATATGCCAGCATTATCGATTAATTTAAGACTGTATTCGTAAGTAACTTCCTATTCATCTATGGAAACAACTTTTCATATTCTTTATAATAGGCTTTACTGGAGTTGGATTTTACACCTACCAACGTTTGTTTAGATTTTACAACAACCGATTTAATGGACGGTGTATTATCTTTTTCAATGGTTATCGTTTAATTCACCAAGACGATGATTTTTATAAGCAAACGTCAAGTGACATTTCCATGGCAATCGTGAAATTACGAACACCCAGCCCACTTAATTAGACATGTATTCGAGTATAACGTCAATATGACTTCATTGTATTTCCTATTTTTAAATTATACTGCAGGTATAATAAAAAATACTATAAGATACACGTGTATAATTGGTCTTTAAAGCACTTGCAACGTTAAAGGCACTCCGCTTTGCGTCGTGCCCTTAAACTCGTTGCGCGTGCTTTAAAGACTTGATTATACACTTGTATCTTAATATACTATTTTTCCCTCGTATTGTAGCTGTGGATGTCACTACGGATTATAAACTTTTGTCGATGCTTATATATATGTACCAGACAATTGTACACATAGATGGAAAAAAATGTCAATTTCCCATTCTCACGAAACACACTACGACAACTTTCATTATACTTTAGCCCAAATATGAGGCGGAGCACTCGTATTTGTAAGATGAATACCCGACTGGCATGACACGAGTTACCCCACACAATTATATAATAATAAAATTAATAACGGAGTACACTAGTAATGCATAGTAAACGTTTAGGAGCGCTTCGACCTTTAATGTATTTCTTAAATTCATGATTAAGAAAAACGCACTGTTTAGTTTGTTGCACACTGTTGACACATGTTCGGACCATGATAGATTAGAGTTCACTGCTACTCCTAGAAATGAAGTAGTGTGCACTCTAGGAATTTCATTATTTTTTATTTTGAATGTAAATATTTGCTGTTCTGTCCGTGTGGAATATAACGGGCGATCAAAAATGAGTTGCTGTCGAGTCGCCTTTGGAAGTTCAAATTAAGTACGATTTCCCATGCAAACAAAAATTCCAAAGGTGACTCGACAGCAACTCATTTTTGATCGCATAGTAGTTCTATAAAAGACGATTTTGCATAATTGATTTTTAAATGGTTATTTGCGCACCACTTGTCAAATTGCAGTAAAACTCTCTCGACTTTCATGGTTACCTCTTGGTAGTTGCCCCCACTAACCGTCACCGTAGTGTTGTCGGCATACATAAAGGTCTTGGCGTCATCGATGTATTGTGGAAGGTCGTTGATAAATAGAAGGAAAATGAGCGGTCCGAGAACACTGCCCTGGGGAGTACCGTTGTCCAGCTTGTAGGGGTCTGATAAAATTGGCCATTTGTTGCTACTCGTAACTTCCTACGTGTGAGATATGAGTGAATCCACGAATTTATATTCCCTCTTATGCCATAAACATCAAGTTTTTTGCAGACGAAACTAGGGTTTACACTGTCGAACGCACTTGTCAGATCAAATTGCAAAGAAACCACTACCAAGTGTTTATCTAGCTCGCGATATAAATATTGGATATACTCGAAGTTTGCACTGGCTGTTGAGTAGTTGGGACGAAAGCCGTGTTGACATTTTGAAATAAGTTTAAATTTGTCCAAGAACGACCACAGTTTTTCACAAAAAATTTTCTCGATTACTATTATTTATTTAATTATGCAATAACTAGAAAATCTACGGTGATCGGGTTTGTAATATTGTTTTGTTATCAAAAGAAGTGACTAAATACGGATTTTCAAAAAGATCGGATGAATTCTACATAGTAATAACCAATTGATAATCTTCGGGATTGCTTTTTTATATTTTTCCATTAAAAACAATAACAATTGAAAATGAACGTTCAATACAAACTGTATCTCATAGAAAATTCAATTCTAAACAAATCATTTCTCTTCATTTTTCCTCTTAGGTCAATAGTTAACGAGATAATTGAAGTCAAATGCGAAAAGAAACGACATTTTACCATTTTTTCTTTGTTTTTTATTTATACATAACAATATATTCCGGGACTTTTCGGCTAGGGGGACTATAATTTTCGGATTCAGTGGATCTTTTTACATATAATACACTTGATTCCGTTGAGTGAAATGACAACACCCATCCCAATCTGCCCAAACCGTAATTTGACTGGACTAAGTATGAATATTGACATAATAAATGCGATCGCGTGGCATTTGACGTCACTTTCATTCGTCCAATAGTGATGCGTTCCGCAAATTTGAATTTCGTTCGCTTATTTTGCACTTTTGAATTAACATTTTTAGCAATTAAAAACCAACTAAATAAGAAAGTAATGGTTTAAGTATAATGCCA
The DNA here is from genome assembly GCF_008802855.1 of Photinus pyralis. Taxonomy (NCBI): domain Eukaryota; kingdom Metazoa; phylum Arthropoda; class Insecta; order Coleoptera; family Lampyridae; genus Photinus; species Photinus pyralis. The sequence goes on from NW_022171981.1 coordinate 58,579, forward strand.
AGACAATAAATATTCGCGGGAGGAAGCAGGGACCAGGGACTCGCAAAGTAAAATTTTAAGTTTAAAATATCTTTATTCAAATATAATTTATGTAGCACCAGATAAGCCGCTTTTATTTTATTAGTGATGTAACTAGTAAACCTTTTTTTTTAATATATTTAGGAGCCCCTCAATTACTTCGATTATTGGTGCTCTGGCTTGGTAAGTACAATACGTCGGTACACTAGTTAATATGCAATATGATGTGGTAAAAAAGATAACATTATGAACATTGTGCATGATGGTGAGTACAGTAGAGTTAATGATCAGTTAAACATAATTCATATTGGTAGGTACATGATGTCTTGCTCACAGTCTGCCGAACAAGTTGATGGTTTTCAGGTAGGTTAAGGCTTTATGTTATTATTTTTGCTTTTTAATTTTTCGATGAAAATACTTCTGAAATTTTGAGACCGTTTGTCATCTTGCATGTCTTTGATTGTCAGTATGTCGCTCTGGTCTTTCTCCTTTATTCCGCGGAAAAATATGTCGTCTGTGACCATTTTTGGATGTTGAACTTTTTTTTAATCAGGTGTCGAATGAGTCTCCACAATCCTTTAGTTTGCGGACAGTGAAATATCATGTGCAGGGCATCACACCTCGGATAAGTACAATAATGGCACGCGTCTGAAATCTTAATGCCGGCATGTTGTAAAAAGATGGGGACGGGATGTGAACTAGTCCGATTTGACTTCGACGATCAAATAACTATAAATGGTGATAATCAAGACACTCAAGGTTCACATTTTGAGGATAACTTTAGTGAAGATGAAAATGATATTGAGTTATATTTGAGCTCGGAAGACGAATGATACTGATTGATTTCGATATGATTAATAAATGAAAAGTCTACGTTTCTACGTGTCATTGTTTATTTACTTACTATCTTAAAATTAAAAACTTGAAAATTGATGATGTTTAAAAATACTTTTAGGAAAATTTCAAAAACTAATGAAGATATCAGAAAATTTTTCAGACATAATTTGTAGGTAAATGCATTGACTATCATTTTTGATTTGAACATTTTTCTGTATTTTGATTATTTAAACAATTAGAGTGAAAAAACAAATAACAAAACTTTCGACCAAAGTTCTTCCAGAAAATTGCTTACCTAAATTGGTAAAGATTTTCTCATATTAAGCACAATCCTTTTAACTACCTAAATTTGAATTTCCAAAAGGTTTTTACTTTTTGCTGAATTTTACGGATATTTTGTGTACTTTGACCAGGCTATAAGGGGAACTTTAATTTATTTTTGTAATGAAAGTATTCGTAGAATATGTACTGAATGCTTCACATTAACCGAATCCATCAGCTTGACTTTGATGTAGGTGACAGAGTTGTGTGGTAACGCATGACACTTGGCTGTCCCTGTTCCTACTCTTGTCAATACTTCACAGCCTATTCAAGTAATTTACCTGAACCACACTTCCGAAAGCGCCTGTTAGGGTATTGATCAAGCTGGCATTCTCGCTTTAGACATACCGCATTGTTTATCCTTATTCCTTAAGACATGAAATTTATAACGTACTGTGCGCGCTATTGATACCTATATCGTACCTATAGGTACATCACGGATGTTTAGTATAGGGATTTCAGAAACAGGAGGAGACGAGAGACAGTTAGGTTATTAAGTAAATGGGAAAGAAGTGTATGCCCATTTTGATTTTTGAAAACAGTGCATGGCTAACTAAATAGGGTCTAAAAATTGTAGCGTCAAGGAAATATTTGGTTATGTTTTCCTTTTGATTATAACGTAATTACTACAACTTTTTCCAGTGTAATTCTTTTTCTAAAGTCGATGATAATAAAGGCAGGCGCACTAAAGGAAATAACGAAAAAAGCAGTTTTACCCATGCATGTTTCCCAAAAAGCGAATTTACATGAAGTCGTAACCGTCTTTCTGTATCTCTAGTAATTTCTGAGTTTCTTACCTTAACCTTCGGAAAAAAACTCATCTTGTATAGGTATAGTGTATTTATTTAATCGATTATGTGTATAGATGTGCAATTATGTCTGCACGTAAAACGTTGTTGGATTTGTTATTCTTTTTTCAAAAGTACATTTTTCCAAGATTAGTGTCTAATAGCTGTCGCATTATGTGTACCTATAATAAACACCCCCCTTCCATATTTTCATTCTAATTGATTCTTTTGTACCTGCCATCCGCAAGTGCAGGTAATTCGTGTATTTACGAATTGAGTTTTACGTGCGATTATTACTAGTTGAATGCACTAACAACATCATATTCAGTGCCGTTAAGAGTTAGGACCCAAAACGGACGTTGTCGGTCTACCTAAATTAGAACATTAGCGTTAATTCTCTTACAATTGCTGTTAATCAATATTCAAACATGAGTGCGACGCTAGTTTTATGCAAAATTTTATCGTGTTTTGTAATTAATAAATTCGAACATCTGCAGCTTTCTAAAAAACATAGCACAGGGCAAGTCAATGATGTCGATATGATGACGCGTCACCTTGCGGTTACAGATTGATTTATGACGGCCGTAGATTAATTAACGGAACAAGGGACAAATCCCACATCACCCACAGAAACCCCAGCACCCTTTACATTTCACGCACATCAACGCTGTTGCCGCTTGGAAAGAGAACAAAATTGTCTGAATTTTTGAGTAACAGATTTACGTCGAGCTTAGAATTTTAAACGGCGTAATTATTATTATTTGGTTCTTTTAGTGTGGTTCAATTTTGTTTTTCACAGCGCGGGAACGAAGCAATAAGTTACGCAGTGCGACTAAAGAATGATCGAGATTAATTTTCGGTTGAAAAAATGTTTATAATGTATGTTTGGGATTACGACCAAATCATTTTTCAAAGTTTTTTGTACGACTCCACGTTAGAATAAGAATTCCTTGGCCTTCGTTCCACCTCATTTATATTAGAAATGAACTGTCTCCGACAGTGACGATGTTATTACACAAAAGCTGGACATTTGACATTGTATCTCATTTCCGTGGTCTGTATGAGTTGCATATAGCAGTTCACATTCATTGAAAAATATGGCAGACTATAATCTCTCTTGTAACGTACACGCATATTGACGATCAAAATTTGAATCGGTGTGAATGGAGAAGTCCATGGCGATCTAAAAAATAGATGAATGAAATTCCGTAAATAAGTCTGACAAAAATATGAATGGAAGCTTAATGATCGACAGTTTCCCCATTGAAATTTACTATAACATATGGAAATGGACAAAGGATAGTAGGTGGTCTGAAGGTAAAAGTTCTTTGGCGCAATTTGTTACTGTACATGACTGGCACATTTTTGTGCAAACTAGACTGATTACCTTAGCGCGTTTTTTGCCTTCATTCGTTATAGTAATTAAGACGTTGTTATGCAATGTTAATCAATAACGCAAAGAAATTTGTTTTAACACCATCTTACTGGAGAAAATATCTACAGTATTTTATTGCGGGAACCATACCGCGTAGTGTAAAACAATGGGTGTATTGACTTGAGATGAATTGACTCAGAAATATGTATGTACAATGCGATCAATAATGAGTTGCTGCGCCGCTTCAATGAAGTATGAATTTAGTAATCATTTGCCGCAACGGGGGTGATAGTGCACCAATACTAAATCATAACCTTAAAATTCAAAACAAGTTAAACTTTTGACGTTTGGCCATACTTAACCTGAATCAACGATTTAACCACCTTGTGATTTTTCAAATTATGTGAAACTACCCGAATACCAAATTAATACAAAAACTGCAATGACTTCATTTCTTTTACAACTCGTTAATATTCAAGTAATTGGGCAAATTACATGCACACTATAACAACTGTTTAGGGATCCACTATTTTCTTCATGTTTTCGAAGATGGCATTGTAACTGCTGTTGCGTAACGTTTCGAACGACAGTTTCTATACCTGCTCGTAATTCGGCAATGGTGTATAGGTAAACGGTTTCTAGTCCAGTCAAATTAGCGCAATTTTGGACAAATAAAAACATTAATCGGTAAAAATCTGAATTTTGGTATACGCATTTATTGGAACTTTCTATATTGAACAATGAACATACTAAAAGTCCCTGTCAAAATCTGTTGCACTCGAGCCGCCATCTTAGAAAAATCGTACACTTTTTCAGTTTTTTGCCCATATCTCGAAAACTATTACTGATACGAAGGAATAGTTTAGATGAAAAATATAGTTTACTAAATTCCCTATAGGTAAAAAAGATTATTTACATTTTTTTTCAATAAATTTAATGATTTGTCATTCATTCCTAATCCTTACAGGTTATAAAGCTGTAAAAAAGTATCTGCGCAACTGTTTCGAGAGCTCAAGATACTTTATTCCCTATTCGATGTCGGATTATAGCTGAAGATAGATATGCCCTGGAATTACCTAGAAAACTAGTTAATCATAAAATTGTTTATCATGTTATAATGATAAAGTTGTTTTATGCCCGCCAAGTAACGTCTTTATGTAGTGTGAATTACCCCATTCGGCCGATTCCAAGCTGTAGGTACTACGGTACCTATAGACAGAATTGTGCGGAAGTTTGAAAGAACAGGCACCGTGTGAAATAACTGCAAGTGCAATGATAGTTATAAATTCAATCGTGCAATAACGTTCAAAATGTCCGTCAAAACCATCAGGAAAACGAAAATACATTCAACGTTTTGGCTGCAGTAGCGGAAAATCCTAATATAAGTTTAAAAACAATTCTTTCTGAAATCAATTTCTTTTTCCGCGATTATATACTCTGGTTCCGGAAGATGATAAACAAATAGTATCTGATGCAGATGCAGCATTACATTCTCTAAAAAATCATTACCCCATAGACGCTTTTTCTTCCGTCGGTTAGTGGAAACAGAATTATATGAAAATCGTGCGACGTCAAACAACGATAACTTAGATGCGATGCGCTTGTACTTTGTTAAAAGATTCCAAAGCATCATAGTCCAGGGAATAGAGGGTTTTTTTACTTGCAAAATGAGAAGTAGTTCCTATTTCTTTTGCATGTCATAGACAGTCATCTGGTGGTTAAAAATCTAAGTTTTCGACCTCCCACCCCTTGTGATTTCCCCGTACCAACCCCAAAACCCCTGAAATTTGGTTGGTTTCTTAGTTTTTCAATCATGTCTTTTTAATGGTTCACTTTAGAAAAAAATATTGTTATCAGAAATTATAAACCATAAAATTCTACACAACTTGGATATACACTACTTTTTTGTTTATTAAAAAAGATATAGCGCTTGAAAGTTGGTTATATTTTTAAGAATTCTAAAATTTCTATGTAGATGTTTTAACCAAATTTCATACTGTATCTATATAATTAAGAGTTTTATCAGAAAATATCTTGAATTTATTGTGGTATAAATTCCTCTACTCTGCACCTTTACCTAAGGGGATGCATAATAATGAATCTTACAACCCTTGCTAGTGAGGATATTTGAATCACTGTGAGATTGTAGCGCTTTCTAATATACTTTTGACAATTGTCTCACTTCAGTTTAGTTTCACCCTCCCCCCCCCCCCCTTCCTACAATTTCTGATAACAATATTTTTTTTGTAAAATGAACGTAGAAAAAAATATGATTAAAAAACTAAAAAGCCAACCAAATTCTTTCATGACCTGCAAACAAAATTGAAACTACTTCTCGTTTTGCAGGAAATGGTCCATTTTCAGTCTCTATTTCCTGGACTATCACTGATTTATAAAAATGTAAATTTTTCTTTTCTGGTTTTCTACGGTTTTGAAAAACGGAAAATTATAAGTAATCGTATGGACAGATGCATCACTTTTTTCTCTAAAAAAACGTATTTAGACTTGGGTCCGTTAACTTGGCCCCCCCACTGAGAGATTTGATAGTCGTATTATTTTGAAATGAATGCGCTCGTTATGCGCTCCTATGCGCCACCGATAGTAACTCTTGCGCCATTATCGTTTTTTAGAAATCCGAAAAAACATTTGGGGGGGGGCCAAGTGAACGTAGCCCCCCCAGTATGTATTTTGTCCCTTGTAACTAGGTCACCTGATACATTTGGTTATGCGCTCAATTGCGCCACTTGAATTAAAGCTAGCGCCATTACGGTTAAGCCGTGACAAATTTTCAAAAAGTGGGGGGGCCAACTTAACGTTTTTAAAAGTTACTTTTTTTTTACATCTTTTCATACGAAATTGTACTCTCAGGTATGCGCTGAATTATTGTTTTTTGGTTATCCTTAAATATGTTTGGGGGGAGGGGGGGGGCCAAGAGAACGGAATCCCCCATAACGCATTTTGCTACCGGTATTTGTGTCACTTGATACATCTGGTTATGAGCTCAATTGCGCCACTTGAATTAAAGCTAGCGCCATTACGGTAATAAAATATATTTAAGGATAACCAACGATGAGTTCTTGTACCACGGTTGTAGGGCGAAAGTAATAACATTGACTAAGTTATTAGTGAATGGTAATAAGAATAATAGGTTATGTTCGGTATTGGTGCACATATACCTTGCGGCAAATGAATACAGAACAATTCACAAGAGCGGGCTTCATAGTAGACGTTTAGAAAAACTGCTTATTTTTGAGAAATTCTAGTATCTTTAGTGGTGGGTTCACGCTTATCCACCCTCTTCAAGAGGCCGTTGGCACTTGACTGAGGACTGACTTCTTATACCGAAAGTCCTTCAATCGTCAGCCAATTTGTAAATTAACATTGGTATAATAATAATCTACCAAAAAGCTTAACATTAATAAACTCATACTAAGCTATTTCGATTTAAAACATGCGTTTTTCTCCTTTTTGCACTAGAAATGAAACGACCCACTCGCGCCAATAGTTAAAGCGTATTTTTCAATGACCTTCGAAACCGGTAATGAGAATTTTGTATATAAATATAGTTTTAGTTAAAGTGTCTGCGCGCAGCTATAACATTTCTTTGAGATATCTAAAATTCAACTTTAGATTAATTCATATGTGCAAAATAGTAATAAACAGTAATAATGGGTTTAAAAAATAATCAAAATTATAAAATTACTGCTGTACAATGACCAATATTGAATTCTTCTTTTGAACAATGGAAGATGGATTTTAAAATCACGGCCCTTAAGAAATAAAGAACTATATCCACAACGTTATATGGCTTTATATATTCATAATACATTTTTCAATTTCATAACCGTAATTTCGACTTATCCCATTTCTGTGATTTATGGCAACTTCTTTTATCGTTTTCACTCGTATAAGTATAAATAATGAAAACATAAAGACATTTTACATTTTAATATGGTGTCCATAAAAGCTACCTACAATCTACATACAGTGAATTTTTTTTAAATGCGAACATAGGAGTATGCATGCAATGTAATTTCCCTATGTTCGATTTAAAAAAAAACACATCAATCTGTTGAGTAGTTCAAATGAGTAGTAGATACAATTGACAGCTGTCACATTTTTAAAAATACCGCCGTCCAATTTAATTACGAAATCGGTTAGGTTATTGCTTAGAATGTCAAGGAGGACACTTCGAACATTTATTGTAATTGTTTTCGGTATTTATTTTCTTATTTTCTTCATTTATGTATTGAATAGATCAAATTAGTATAATACCAGGTGCACAAGACCTACAAATAATTGAAGGTTGGTTCACAATGAGTTGTGATGTCGGTGCGTGGCCTGTGAGGTCAAGTTATCGTAAGTTTAAGAAAAATGTATCCTATAGTTGCTATGGCCTCGCACGGCTTCTTTAAAAAAATCTTACCGAGTGCTCTTGATCATAAAGACTATAGAGTTGCTGTTCATAGTCACACAAGTTGCTCGATTTGGGAATGTGAACCGCGCACACCTCATAGATTGATGTGTTTTTTTAAAAATCAAACATAGGGAAATTACATTGCATGCAAACTCCTATGTTTGCATTTAAAAAAAACTCACTGTATATTAAATTCTACTCTTTATCTTGATGGTGTAAGGTAATTGACCTTAGATGTTCAGATACTCGTACAATTTTATAGTTAAATGTAACCTAGGTAAATAAATGAATTCATCCAAATCCTCTTCCCTTTGTTATAATATAATCCACTGTTTAAAATTAGGGGTAACATTCACGTCTGCATATAACTTCTTTCAAACACAGCATTAGATTCAATTTGGAAGTACAGTATGACACACCAATTTAATTCAATATGGATCCTGATGAAATAGGAATTTTGATTGTTGGAGTGCTTTCGTTTTTTTTGAGTGGAGGTAGAATAATGTGTAAAATTACGTTACCTTCATCCACTGTGAAAATGGCTTTACATGAGGGTGGAAGAAAAAGAGTGATGTAGATTGGATTTAACTACCAAACCACATTCATAATGTAGATAGATATGGCAAAATGACTAAAACAAAGTAGTATGATGGTACAATCACAATTTGCTTTAAAAGTTAGTAATTTTGGCGTCAGTGAGACCATGCAAATTATTTACACAGCTTTTCTGCCGATAAGGCATATAATTCTTCTTTTACACACTCAATTATACTCTAGCGAGTTCGCACCTCCAAACCCAGTATGGTGCTTATGGACGTACAGTACATGCTTGCCAAACGTGACAATCACAGCACAAGGAGATTATGTTTTGTTTTAATACTTCCATTTAATCATATGTCAATTTGACATCAATGCGGTTAGAAATAAGCATAGTATTAACGAAGAATGACGCAAACTAGTAAGAGAGGCAATTAGTCCATAAGACCCCATACTGAATCTAGAGGTGCGAACGCGCTATAGGTACTATCTCGCAATCATTTCAGGATTTGTTGACCGTGGGAAATTACAGGAATTGAGTACATTGCATATATTTGAAAAGTGTGCTTTCTTGAACGCAGTTTTCCTTGTGGGTGAGTTTTCCTGAATATGTATTAGTGGGGTGTTTCAGCAGAAATCCATTTGAGTTGAGTTTTTGAGATTGCAAGTCTCTCGCGTAATGGTTTTTATGGTTAATTTATAGGTTTATATGTTCATAGGTTCATAGGTATATGTCACTTTCGTAATTATGAACCGATTTCAATCAAACTTTAAGGGTTGGTGTAACTCATAAATATCTCGGCAAGTTTGTCAATCAGCTAATTCCGCCATATTGGATCAAAATGGCGCACACTTATATGTTAAATAATCACAAAGAAATCTACCTACACCTGATGGGCCGAGCCGAAGGGGATTTTTTTGTTTCCTGGAAGGTTCCAATCTATAACGCGTTTTGGGCATCTTTGAGGATATCAGCTTTATGTGCCCATAGGTATAATTTATGGTGCCTATTTTCTTTTTCGTTGACCGTTGTGTTTTCTTGGTCAGATTTTTCATGCGCTCCAGACTTAGTTTCCTGCCACAGTAACTAATTCCTCTTGTATGTGGGTTGTTTCACTAAATTAATCCTGCTATTTATGTCTCTTTTACTGTTTATTGCGGATGATCTTTTGTACAGGAAGTCAACGATTGCGCGGAGTAATTTAATGCCTTTAAGATAAGATTTTTCGGTAGAGTGCTCTTGGATTATGATATGGTTGAATATTCGTCACATTTTAAAAATATTTTCAATACGCGTCCATAAAGTACAGTGCTAAAAAGTACATTTTTTAAATAGAGCTCCTTTTATTTGAATGCATTTTTTAATTCTACATGTAATTATTGTACAACTTTTTTATTATATTATATTAAATTATAACCTATTTAGGCTTAGAGCCTATTATTTATTATACAAGACGATAAAGGGGTATTTTAACTATTGAGTGAAAGACTTTCACGAGATGGTTAGTTTCCCTTTATTGTCGTGTATAATGTAAAACTTATAACTTATAACAGAAGCCATATAAATCATTGTAAAGCTTCTGATAATTCTAAATTTAATTTAGAGAGCAAGCTTAGGTCCTGCCGTCACGATCGTTTCCATAGAACCAGAATTGTCATATGTTCTGAACGTCATTTCTACCGTGTATTTGAAATAAGAATTACAGATGTCAATAGAATGCGCAGTCATCTGTTTCACTTTATCTACCCTTACGGTTAAAGTGATCACTTTATCTATCCTTACGGTTAAAGAACGGCTTAGCCTACTTATTCAAATCTATTAAAATGTCAATTTAACATTTGCTATAAAATAAACATAGTATATATAGGTATAATTACCTACTTGACAATGGTGTTGAATTTGAACGAACGCTATCAATATCACTTAAAAACTTATCATTAAAATAAATGTTTTGGGAAAATTTGCGGAAGTTTGAAGAAAAAATAGCATCTTTTATTTGACCAAGAAGTTACTTTTCATCAGGGATTGCCGCCCTGAAAAGTAATACTTCTCAACATAGAATAGTCTATTGACATTGTATTAATGTTCATTTGTCACGCAAACTACTCAAAGGATTAACTGTCTGCTCCTATAAGTCAAGGATGAGTACCTACATGGCCCAGGCCAGGTGAACCAATATTCTTTATAAGGTCTTATATCACCTCTTACCTATCACTCTCTTATTTTGTAATCCATGCTTGGGATCGGCAATCACAGAGTTTGTTTATGGGCGAATATTCAGAGGAAGAATATTACACTCGTATATGTGGTACGTAACTAATGGTATATTCTATAGCGAGTAAGGAATAGGAGGAGTTATAATTACTGGAAAGATCTTCGGGTTCGTGGTTCTATTGATGAAATTCTTCGTGCAATTTTCTTCGTCTTCCTCTTTAATCGTACTACGTTGGGACCTACCTTTCGCACGTTACTTCCCAAGCTCACGCAGATAAAAAATGGGGTAAGAATAGAAAAGCATTCAGTAAATTTTTTTGTTTACTCATAATCTTATTAACATTAAAATTTCACAGACAAAAATTTGTAAATACTACTTCTAGCTTATTAGCGGAGTATTCAGAAACTTAAATATTCAGTATATTTTAAGAGATTACGCAACATCCATATTGGCGTGTCTTCCCGTTGTCAAGAAATTCTAAATGTCATAAAAATAACCACGATTATTCCAAATAAATGCCTTTATGATGATGAAAACAAATTCGTACAATCACTTTAAAAGGAACAAAAACCTACTTCATAAATTAAGCTCAAAAAATATCCCCGCTGACCAGATAATCAAACCCACCATAGTAAATAATGTAATGAAATTAACTAAACACATTCCAATCATTAAATGAAAATTTTTTTCACGAATATGTACGAAATTTTTAATTATTCTGTTTATTCACTTATAACCCGAATAAGAGGCAAAAATAAACAACAAGTCTGTACCTTACCGTCCTTGAGTCGAATTACAGGTGCCGGTTTGTCACCGCCTGTGGACCGGTCTGATTTGGAATCTCGCACCTTCCTTCCGATTACCCATTAGCAGTTCTGTTGCATGTTAGAATTCTGGAAAACCCTCAATCTTCGTACCTAGGAATTCAGCCCTGCATTCATGACACGCAAACAAAGGGCAAAAACAACACGCCGGAAGTTGGAGCTTACGCTGCATTTGTGTTGGCGACTATTAACAAATGGAAAGTTTCAATTTATGGTAAAACTCAATTCTCAATATTTCTACAATTAGTTCAGTATTTCGTGCGATGTATTGAAACGCGACCCCTGTCTGGGCCTCCCTATTTCTGATTGAATTTATAGGTACCTACTTATTTATAGAAAACGCTTATTACACTTATTTTTCTGCGTCTCTATTAACCCTTAACCAGAAGTATGTGTCTATAGCAGACACCTATCATATGTTGTTTGCTTACCTACAATACAAGACATGTAAATGATCATTTGCGCAGTACCTTTCCCCCTATATGTATTAGTCCCAATGCATCAAGTTCCAAAAACTAATATGCCTTCAATTCTAAAAAAAATGCAATACGTGCTGTAAAAACCTGTGAACTGGCCTGTTCTAGGTATTCTTTTCCATAACATAGTTTTTTTTACGTTTGTGTTTTGAAGTTTTACTTTAAATAAATTAGCATAACCAATAAAGTTTTGAACAAATACCTAATAATATATATAAAGGCAACGAAATACATTTCAATTGGTTTCAGCCCTTTTTCGTGAATACTATATGCCAGTGTCTGTGAGACACATAATTCTAATAATAGCCAGAAAATATAAGGGTTAATGCAGCTCTCGTAATTTTACTACTTTACTATTCACAATTTGGTACTAAAACAAATGGACCGCAGCCTGAATTAATTTACGTAATTATCGGCAAAATGCGTCTACTCCATGGTATAACAAAGTCTACTCCATAGTTGGTCTACACTGTCTTTGCTTGGCGATCCCCCCCCTTCAAGTCCGAGTACACGATTTCGTCATCTGAACGTTGAAGGGTAACTATATACAGTGAATTACAAGATTTTCTAAGGAACGTCATGTCGAATAGTGGTTGCATAACCCTTTTACGTTTTCAGGTTAGCTAAAGTTGAGGACACCATGAAAGCTGTTTGGCATACTAAGCATCTGAGATCAACTATGCTGAGGTAAATTCTAATTCAAAGCCTCTACTTCGCCATTGCAATCAACATGAGGTTAGTGATCAAATGAAAGAGAGCATTTACGTGTCAATCAAAAATAGTCTTTTTATCTGCGCCCACTTCTGATTGCTCTGAAATGGTTCAAATCGCAAGTGTAATAATTTCATTTAATAATTTCTCATTTTGCCAACATTTTCACATTTGTCAAGTCTATTCCTGCTCAACTTCTGGAAATATAAGTTGTAAGTTGCAAGACGTCTTCAATTAAATAATTAATCATTGTCACACATTATGCACCTAGGCATTGTTTGTTATATTCAGATAAACTGTGTGACGGTATAAAAATATTTGCTTTGTTGCACTGCAGGTGTAGACATGCACCGCCATTGTTGGACTAGCTCCAATTTAAACACTCATTAATCAACTTCCTAGCACTTCTTCAAATACCATCAAATTTTGCACAATCTAATTATGTAATGGATATTCGTTCCGAAAACAACAACGTGTGAAATCTTCAAATGTAGCGAGTCACAATATTATTAATGCTACAATAATAATCAGCGACGCCTTACCTGAAATAGTTTAGCGAATTTTCAATTCCCACATAATAGAAATGAAGACCGGAAGTTGAAAACCGCCTTTTATTACGGCGTGGTCTTAGTAATCAATAACACATTAGAAGTTCCGTACACTTACGTAAATTATCTCATCGAAATTGCCGCTATTAGCTTTACTTAAACATAGTGGCGTCTTTAGTAACGCCATTATCGAGCACAAAAACTTGTCGGATTGTCGTTTATATTATTCCAAATGATTTTATTTGTAACATCGTCTCGTCTGATATTTGTAAAGTAATTCCCGAAAGAGTACTCTGAATTATAGATCATGCGTAAGGCACATTTTCTGTCAACAATCGGACAGATTTGTGGAGAAGAACAGTTTGTGGGTTTTGAAACTGAAAAAATAAGAACGGATGCAACTATACGTGCAGTGCAAATTAACGTGAAACACATTAGCGTTACACAAACTAGAAAAAGTAGCTATCAATACAAAAACATCATCCGAGAATATGAAGGAAGTAAATAATTTGCAATAGACAATTTCAAGACTATCGACCAAATGTGGCGTTATGTTTTGAACAGCTGGTAGTTCTTCCGGACTGTAAGATGTAGGGCGTAATTTATTAATTGGGGAAACACCGAGCATGATTTTTCTGATCAAAATTGTCCTATATGAGGTATGCGAAGATGTAAATGGGTTAGTTGGAGGGTACTTAATGGTGATTAACACACCTTTTCACAAAGTGCAATCCCTTGTATACCTACCTACCAACTACATTTAACGACAATATTTTGGAACTAGATATCGGGTCAACATAAATAAAACTACATAAAACAGTCATCTAGTTTTTTAGCAATGCAACAAGTAATTAAATGGGCGCCAACTACCAAGCAAAAAAATAATTTACAGATACCAACAATCTACTAAACCCGAATAGAAAACATCATACACATAAAAATCATCTCAAATTTATTTCAATAACACATTTACTTTATGAAAGAAGGTGCTAGTAGAACAGATGCACCTTCCGCCATCTTGGATTTGGTGACGTGGCAAGGACTTCCCCAAAGTCATGACCCAGGCATTGCCCCGGCATTTCCCAAGGCCGTGGAACTGGGATTTGCCCAGGGATTTCTCAAGGTCATTGCCTTGGAATTTCCTAAGGCCATTGCTCTGAGTTTTTCCCAGGTCGTGGCCTTGAACATTGGTCCAAATTCATGGCAAGACCATGTGATGCTGGATCAAGGATATGATTTTGAGTTTTGGCCTTCTGTGAGATGAGTGCGTATAAAACAAAACGAAAGTGTGTAATAAGTAAACAAGATAATGAGAGAAAGATTCTGTATTGCAAAAAAACCTAAGCTATTCTTAATAAAAGACAAGTTATGCATTTCAAATTTTTACAAAGAAAAGGATAAAGCAAGCAATCAAGTAACCTAAAATAGCGTTATTTACATATAACGTTATCGTAGTTCATGTTTCAAAATTGTTACTTTTTCAAATTTTAGACGTGGAAACAGAGATGTACAGTTATCACTAACGCGTAACTTTAAGAGAAACATGATGGTGAAGCTGTTAAAACGGTTAGTAATAATACGCGCCTACGCGCGCCCACGCTGGGACAGCCGCAAACTAACTGAAATTAAAATGCTATTCCTCATTCGAAAACAAGTTAACCCGGGAAAATCAAATTGTGAACTTTGATTTTTCCTCAAGGTCACGGCATTAGACTTTGGTCTCAGGTTTGTTCACCTCGGGTTTTCCCGCGTTCCTGGTCTTGGACTTTGAGCACGGGTTTTCCCCATGGTGGTCGGGGTCATTGCCCCAGAATTTCGCAAGAACTTGCAAGCATATTTGAGTTTAATTAAAAGGCTTGTTGCGTTGAAAATCTTATAATTCTAAATAATTTTCTCTAGGTTATAACCTCAAACCACACACATTTTATTATTTATTTATTATTATTTATTTATTATTATCCCTCTCTTGTTTTGGGCCCTCAACAGGCATGTGCCCAATTACAGAGTGACCCGCATAATGCTATTTAGAGGTGCCTCTGCAGAAGGTCTTAAGTTGGTCTATAGCTATACTACTCCGGTATTTACCTTACGAATTAGGAAAACTGCAGGAAAATCTAATTCGGAGTAGCCGGTAGAATGCTCGGAACTGGTCTAAGATGCACAGCTGAAAAATTCACGTCAACCCAGGTTCGAACACCCGACCTCCGGATTTATAACCCAATGCTCTACCACTGAGCCATAAATCCGATCCGATACACACCGCACCATGATACCAATCATCCCCCGAATCTCCTGTTCGAAATCGATTACTTACCTAGAGAAAATTATTTATAATTATAAGATTTTCAACGCATCCAGCCTTTTAATTAAGAGCTTATAATTCCAATAGAGCAATACATAAAAAAATTTGAGTTTAACTTTTTATTTTAAAAAAATGTCTAAAGCTCATTTACACATGACAATTTTTTAGTAAAAAAAATTTAGGCGTTTCATTTTGTGAACGACAGCCTGAAAAAAAATTTTGTTTACTAAAAAAAAGTTGATCTTAAATCTTAGGAAAATATTTGGAAAATATGTTATAGAAGTTGCCGAGGAACTTCCCCGCATTTTCGAGGTTGGCTTTATATGTTAGTAAAAAAGTTTTTTAGGTTTTATGAAGAGATCTGAAATACGATTTATAACTTCCAAGCATTTTCGAGTTTAATTTTACTAGTCTTCGACTTTGGTCTCGGGGTCGTTGACCTCGAGTTTTCTCAAGGTCGTGGCCTTGGATTTTGACCTCGGGGTTTCCCCGTGGTCTTTCGCCTGAGATTTCCTCAACGTCGTGACAAAATACATAAATGCGACTAATCTTTATTTATAATTTTTTCTTGGATGTGGATGATTTGGTATTCTTACTGTTAACCTTTTTCTCGTCAAATTGGGGTTGAAAGGAGATGTGTTCATAAGGACGGTATACTTAAACCCACAAGGATGGAACAATCTCTCGATGGCTGTTATTTGGGTTGGACTTTGAAGATTGATGGGACAAAACCCGTTTATTCTCATGTTGATTTGTTTGCTGGTCAGTGGAATTTGGCCCAAAAAGTGCGTTTTCCATACGCATTCTCAATTAACGGGATTTTATTATCGCTTAAATTTAAGAATATCGGCGAGACGGTCGCATTAGGCTCACCAGACCCAATCAAAACAAGTTGAATGGTGTTCAGAGGGTTCAAACGAGGCTGCCTCTTGTTCACTCATAGAGGCTTCCTTGGTGATAGCCGCTCATCTACTATATTCGATGAACCCTTTCCAATTAAGAAATCTTCATTACTTCCGATTGGTGTGTAACGGCTCTTTAAAACAAAATAGAATGTTAATTTTCAAATAAGGAAAACAAACGTTAATGGGTTGTGTTTGTGTTGAGGCCTCCGCCCGTCCACCCGTTTGCACGATAACTTAAAACCCTATGGCGTATAAAGCTCAAATTTTGTACAATTTCCCAATGTATCCTTTTAAATTGACAACTTTGCTTTTACTAAAGGCATCTATATACAGGGTGACAATTTGAAAACTTACCACCCCCCATATCTTGGTAAATAAACGAGATATTTAAAAAAATCAAAATCCGTTTCGGTAATTCGGAGGGGGAATCACAATGACATAGTTGGAGACGCACCCCCTCACACCCCCTGCGCCCCAGCCACCCCAACTTTTAAATCTTAAATAGTGACCCCCCATGTGTGATACGTCGTTGGAAAGCTCTGAAAAAATGCTTTCCAACCATACCAAATAGCATTACATTTAGGTCAGTAATTATCGTGCAAATCAAAAAATAAACATGGAAAATCGTATTTACTTCCAAAGCCGACTCGACAGCAACTCATTTTTGATCGCCAGTTATAATCTATTCTCAAACTCTTGTCGAACCTTTCCAATGTTGGTTTTGCAATATTTCGACATTCTTGAATCATTCTCTGTCTTAGTGCGTCTATGGTCGCCGGTTGCGTTTTAAATACGACAGATTTCAAATGTATCATATTAGTTTATTTTTTGATTTGCACGATAATTACTAACCTAAATGTAATTATGTAATTATAATTATAATTATAACTGGCGATGAGTTGCTGTCGAGTCGGCTTTGGAAGTTCAAATTAAATACGATTTTCCATGTTTATTTTTTGATTTGCACGATAATTACTAACCTAAATGTAATGCTATTTGGTATGGTTGGAAAGCATTTTTTCAGAGCTTTCTAACGACGTATCACACATGGGGGGTCACTATTTAAGATTTAAAAGTTGGAGTGGCTGGGGCGCAGGGGGTTGGAGGGGGTGCGTCGCCAATTATGTCATTGTAATTCCCCTTCCGAATTACCGAAACGGATTTTGATTTTTTTAAATATCTCGTTTATTTACTAAAATATGGGGAGTGGTAAGTTTTCAAATTGTCACCCTGTATAACTCCCGCCAGGAAAGATTGCTGGTCACAGAACACTTGATCCCGATCTACAATCTCTGTTTTTCGTAAGATGCTAGCGACTTCCAGGATACAGGGAGATCAATAATCATATGCTGCGCCGCTCTTATAAAATATCACATTAGTAATCATTTGCCGCAGCCTGGTATATGTGTACCAATACTAAACAATAAACATAACCTATAATTCAATCCTCCTTTCGCTCGTTTACGTATTTTCCTGCACACTCTTCTCTTCCTATTACTTTCTCCCTTTCCAAAACAGCCTTTTTCAAGACTACCAGTTTCTTTCGAATATTTACAAGGTGGGTAAATGACTTTTTGAATTGTAAATAAACGTTTTTTTTATTGTAGCGTGTAATAGGTGTTCTCTGGCATGCCTTTTACGTTAGAAGAAAATAAGATGTTTTTGCAGTCCTATTTCCGTAATGGGACTAAAGACGAAAATGGAGTTTGGGTGTACTCGATCCGTTTGTGTTTACAAGAGTTTCGAGAAACTTATCCGGACAATAATGAAGATTACAACAATATACGTCGAAATGTTCATCGTGTACTTGAGCGGGAGTGTTGCTTCTGGGAAGTCACCTGGCCGCCCAGTGATTGCCAATGAGGAGGTTGTAGAAGATGTTCGTGCTCGGCTAGAACAAAGTCCCAAAAAGCCGTTGCGACAATTGGCCCAACAAACAGGCTTCTCATACGGAACGTGTCACACTATTGTCCGGAGAAAATTGCACTTTTACCCTTACAAAGTAACTGTGTTACAAGAACTACATCGTCCAGACTAGCAAACCCGTGTAAATTATTGCAATTGGTTTAATGCAAATTTACGAGATAACAACATATTGGACAAGACTTATTTTTCTGACGAAGCATGGTTTCATTTAAGTGGCTATGTGAATTCGCAAAACTATCGTACTTGGAGTGCAGAAAATCTACATATCTATCAGGAAGCTCCACTTCATCCTCTTAAAGTAGGCGTGAGGATAGCGATGTCGAGGAGGCGGATTTTGGGACCGATTTTCTTCAACGACACTGTTAATGCGGAACGTTATCGTGGGATGTTGCAAGTGTTCATCGATCAACTTCACGATGATGAATTGCAAGAAGGTTTTTTCCAACATGACAACGCAAGTGCACATACAGCTGCCGCGACAATACAATTCGTACAGGAGTACTTTGATGATCGAATGATCGGAAGGAACCTCTGGCCTCCAAGATCACTTAACTCCCTTGGACTACTTTTTATTTAGTCACCTGAAAAACGTGATATATCGAAACCGTTTGCACACGATTGCCGAATTACGAGCAGCTATAGAAGCTGCTGTTCAGAATATCACGCAACAGCAGTTACACGCCGTCTTCGAAAACATGAAGAAACGAGTGGATGCCTGTATTAACAGTGGTGGCGATCACTTCGAACAGTTTTTATAGTGTGCTAATTTACACAATTACATTGTTATTAACAAGTTGTACAAGAAATAAAACTGTACATATGCGCTATGTATACTTAAAAACCCGAATCAAACGCATGGAATAGATAGATAGCTATAATAGGCATTATTATTATTAGCAGCAAATTATTTTTTTTTGCACAGGGTGGTAACAGTTTAAGAACTATAAAAACAGCTCCAGTTTGTCGCGTGTAATGTTGGTTGCCTACAGTCATCTGTTCCATGCCAAAATACTAACGGACCATCAAAAAGTCGTGTCGTGTTGCCTTTGGAAGTTCAAGTTAAGTACGATTTGCTATGTGAACAAAATTCCAAAGGTGACTCGACAGAAACTCATTGTTGATCGCATACTAGTATCATGATTCCATGGCCATTATCATAAAGTAAGAGGTATACTTTAAGTCTTAATATAATGCCGGATTTATAGTTCCGTAACCGTAAGAACCTAAGAACGGAACCGTAAAATCTTACGTTAACGAAAATAATACGATTTATAGTTACCGTAGTGGCAAGTGATGAGCTTGCGCATTAGCGCGTAACGAATTCTGTCATTGTATGTCATCTGTCAGTAAGAGTAACGCGCATTTCAAAATTCAAATTGTCTTTCTTTTAATATTGTTTGAAATGGACGAACTACTTCTTTTCACTTCAGCAATTCTTGTATGTTAATGTATGTATGTCAATAATTAAATAAACAAAACGCACGTCCGGCTAAACTCAACTGTTTGAATTATCCGAGTACTGCCGAAGACAAACGCGTTAGCACGATTTACCGTAAGAAATAAGATTTGGGCATTTCCTACGTATCGTAACCGTTCTAACGCAACGTATAAATGTTCATGCGCAATAAGTAGGGTTTAATTCCAAACGTTACGGTACGGCGTTGCGGGTACGAAACTATAAATTCAGCTTAACTTTAAAGTAAATGGAATCTACTTGCCTTAATAATTGGATTTTCTGTATCAATGAATAACAAAAGAGTTGTTATGTCAACTACTGAGTACTGATACAGTTGTCAAACGTAATCATCGCAACTTATAGAATTATTATGCTAAATATCGCTGTGTACAATTTGGGGCAACGGTTGGTAATCAGCAAAATGCACGACATATCGAACATTTACGTTAACCACTAGTGGACATAAGAATTCCTATTATTTAAGAAATCGATTTCATTTCACATTCTGTTGTTATTTTGTTAAAAACACATAATAATTTAAACTATATCCGTTACTTTATGATAACTTGGTATACATTTAAGAAAAATTCCCTGTAATGTATGTGAACCCCTTTGTACACCTATATGTCTCGTCAAGGGATTTATGATCGCAATGGCAATACGTGCATGATAATCACAATTAAATTAGCGGAATTGTGATTATTACCATGCTTGTTTTGAACACTTTTAAAACTAATTCATAATAATTTTATTCAATTACAACAATTACTCAAGCTAAAAGGTATACAACACATTCACGTAGTCAGTCGTTCCTGCAAATCAAATCAATTACGATTTTCTTTTAATGGAAATTATGTCAACACGCTATTAAGTACGAGTGTGTTGTAAATAGATTGTGTGTTAATTAATATCATCTGACTGACCTAATTTTTGCGCTGATGGTCGATGTGTTAACATATCTTTGTTAAGTTATAGCTGCGTGACATTTTCGATCAGTTAGTGTTTAAGTTACATGATAGTTCAATATGGGTTACACAAATAATGGGCGCGCAAGAAACTTCTTGTAACTAAAGCAATAATCATCTCTTTGCCATTCTCAAACTGAAACAAACAACGGTAGGTAATCTGCTTTTGTTGTTCATTAACTGAAAAAGGATTACAATTTTGTTTTTTAACTATATCGTATTGCAAAACTTTGATTTTAACTCACCTTCCACGAAACATAAAAAT
Organism: Photinus pyralis; assembly: GCF_008802855.1. Taxonomy (NCBI): domain Eukaryota; kingdom Metazoa; phylum Arthropoda; class Insecta; order Coleoptera; family Lampyridae; genus Photinus; species Photinus pyralis. The sequence continues at coordinate 79,466 of NW_022171981.1, forward strand.
GACATTCCAGTTTCTTAACGGAACACTGCGCTGAAATTATTGCCGTTTCCATAATCAGCACAAGTCATTAAGTTCCCACTGTTTATTCATAATTCCTCGGAAGAATCGTTATAAAAACGGTCTCTTTGCTTGCTAGGGTCGCATTTCGTATATTTGCCTTGAGGTTACAGCGCCTCTTTCTCACCCTACTTCGCTGGGGTAGTAAAGTGCAAGTCCTCTGATCCTGTATATTCATAGTAAAGAATATGTAAAAATTAAGTGATGGGTAATTAGCTATAATATTTTTAGAAGCATAAATTATTTACTAAATGTCAGTGCGCCAATAAAAAGTTATGCTACATCAACCTCTATTACGCTTAACTTTTCACAGAATTTTTTTTATATCGTAAGATCTAACAAGACCAAACGCTTTCGAATCTGGTTAAACGTCGCGCCGCTAAACGTGAAACACAAAGGTGATAGCTGTTAGAGAAGCTATGGTCACTGCAGGGTTCATGCGGATCAATTCATTATCCTCGAGAGGGTCCATACTTGCAGAGTCATCCTGGATCTTGAAGCTCACGCGTGTAATGCAGCTTAGTAGGGTTTAGACACAAAAAATGATTTATTTGTTTTTACTACTACCGGTCAAATAAAAATATAATCTTTCAATTAGCAACAGGAGTTGATACTCTAATCATGTTAATATCGTCGAAATTATTTTTCATTTTGTCGTGACACTCGTACGTATATATTAAATTAATCGCAGTCGTGATGTTTTCCAGCGTGATTTTACATTTCGTGTGCCTTTGCCTTTAGACTGGGAAGCTCGTGGCAGAATATTATCTGATAGATGAAGCGCGATGACACAGGATGTCGGCAGATCGATCAATGAAACAACGGGAGCTAACAACTAAGAATGACTTGCACATAACACACAACTAGACACCACTATTAATAATATCATCATCTCCCAGTAAAACATCTATGTTCACAGCGTTACGCTTAGATGACAAAGTGATATTAAAGTAAATCGAAGCGTGCTTCAAAGTCTACTTTAAGCTCTTATCGTAGGAGCTCTTTATAATACATATATCTATATAAAATGCGAATCAATACAATTATAAGCAATAATAATTCTTATATCGTAAATCACAACGGCACATTAGATTAGAAGTTAATAATTGATTGGAATTATTATTGTACAAGTATTAAAATCAATTATAACAGAACTCTTGGGTGCATCTGTACCACTATTCGTCTTTAGGTGTGTTTTATATTATATTGAAATGTTTATTATTCCAAAATTTTACAATGTATATCATTTTTATAACAATCAATCGTATGTCTACTTTTTAGATTTGTTGTTTTTATCTTACATATTAGATTTATGTCATTTAATACAAATATTGCATGAATTAAATTGTGTGAATGGAGTGCATTCGACAATATATTTCAACACACAAGTAATAACAAATAATTTAATTTAATTGAAACAAATATTTCAATTAATATAACGATTTTGTTCAATAAACATAAAAAATTATTCATTTTAAATAGAGAATTAAAATGATCAACAAACATTTTAATTCAACAATCATATTAATTCCTGAGCGTAAAAATTTTATTTCGACAATCATATGGATAACATTTACAAATCATTTAAAATGCTTCTTGAATAAAAATGCTTTCTAAAAGTCGAGTGTTTCAGGAACTACGTTCGGTTGATTTTAGTATACAGCTACAACCGAGACTATAGCGAAGAATTGGAATTAACAACAAACATCTTAATTAAACTATAATATAATTTTAATTCAACAATCATCTTAAATGTAACAGCAGGAATTTCTGTATTAGTTAAATAAAAAAAACGTGATGTAATTTTTCGCCATCATTTTTAAATCTTCGAATTTATATGATTGATGAAAGAGGATGTTTATTACTCATTTTATTTATACAATTTAAATGACATTTTTTTTGTGTTTATAGTTTGCTAATTTCCAATTAATACTTAGTTTTAATATTTTCAAATAGTAATAGTACCGTTGTATTCATGAAACAACTTATGGCAAGATATTTAGTAGGCGGCATTTTTAAAACAAACATAGTTTATCTAATGTATTGCTATGTGCAATGCAGTGGCGGAGAAGTTACTGCTGGTGCCCGAGACGGGCCACCAAAATTGCGCCCTCATACATTCTGACACGAAAATTCTATTTGGGTTGCAGTTTGGGAGTGATTAAACACACAGTTTAAATAGCAAAGAACAACATTTATTTCGCAAAACATGAAGAATTAAATTAAACAAGATGCTGAAAGAATGAGAGGTTTTTAGAGTCTGTTTTTTACACATACACCGCACCTAGGCGCTCGACAAACAATTCAATAAAGAAATCTTAATTACTTACATTTATTAAATTATCCAATTAGCCTGGTCGTAACAAATTAGCGATCATTAAGAACACTAAAGGGGACACACAAACGCTGAACGCTTTAGGCACTTCACTTCTTCTTGATGACAAAATCTGGCTATATGAATTTGATGAACAAATTTGGTGGCTTTCCGGACAGTAGAATACTTAACTTTTAATGAAAAAAGAACCTTGTAGAAAGGCTTCACTATGCAACTTACTTGGTCGACTCACACACGCGCTAACTTTTTCCAATGACGGATAACACGTTTCAAAATCTTCTGACGAACTTTTACTCACTTGTCGATGTAATAACTTAAATCTTTTAATAAGATTGCTTAACTTCTTTTGCACAATACTGACAAATTACATTTTCACATACACAGGCCGACTGTCCGAAAATTTATCGTAAAAAAATGTACACGCTCTAAAACCGTTGCAAAAAGGAGCAAAGCAAAAGCCCTGTCTTCTCGTTTTCTCCAGTATTTAAGAAAAAACCAAATGATTTCAAATTTCAAATCAATCACCAATTACAATTAGATTAGATAAATTCCAGCCACGACGGAACGCGCCAAACTTCCCCACTTGTCCACATGAAGCGCTAAATTCTTCGTAACAACTGCATTCTCTAATCAGCGGAAGAACACGTGCGTTAATTAAATTTTGCCTAATAATAAGACTCCTTATCGCAACGACCAGTTAATTCATAGTTGGCAATGGAAGTTTAATTGTGATCATACCATGTAACTGACAATCCGCTTAATTAGACATAAATAAATCAATTGACAGGTCCGGCTGACGAATGCATTTATTTATTTATTTATTATCCCTCTCTTGTTCTGGGCCCTCAACAAGCATGCGCCTAATTACTGTGACCCGCATAATGCTATAGTGCGGTTGGTTCACAATAAGCACCTTATCACAGCAAAGTATGACACTGAATTTTTTGAATCGCTTTTTCTTGGCAATCTGAAGGTTTTCTAAAACTGGATTTCTGGAAAGGGGACTATGCAAGTTAATCCTCCGGATTAGTTAAGATGAAAGGTATTGTACGTCCAAAATTGCTCCACGGTGTTTTGTAGTGACGAGGACAATACCGCTTGAATTTTGCCCGAAGAGGCCTCGTCTCAAAATTACTTGCCCGAAGAAAATGCCTAAGGGATCGTGTGTAATGCAAGGATGACAACCATTCCCTCACCGCAACGCATTGCCACGAACTTACAAATATAATGCTGTTGCATTCTTCCACATTCCGAGCTTCCGACCGACAAAAATTTACTTAAATTTAGACATTAAAGTTTATTTACAGTGAAAACACCAATATATTGCCATGCGAAATGGCGTGTGGTCAACTACACCACCCACAAAGCACCTGTCCAGCTGGCACAAATAAATAAAAAATTGAAACATAATTTTCATGATCTCTCCTCGTACACCTCCGCCATCCGCTACAAATCAAAAGTACTAGTCATAGCTCAAAATTAATAGCCTCAACCAACTTCCGAAAATTCCTTTACACAAATTGTATTTAACACCTGAGATAAATCGAAGACCCAGAGAGAAACACAATTAATTGTTTGACAATGACACCAAAATTTATTTCGTATCACATACCCAAAAATGATCAAGAAAAACCTGAAATATAGTGGCACAAGTCCATTATATTATAGTTACCCTGCACGCAAGTAGCTGCCCCCTTTGGCCAAACACCAATTGTGTGCTTATTTGTAATGAAATCCTCCATATTTAAATTGAATTAAAACATTTGTGCATCAGGATGACTCGTTATTATCTTCGGTATTATTTCAGGCTAAATAACGTTGTTTACACAACAATATATTGCAGTGAAACTAAGTTGACACAATTAGAGGCATACCTACTTGTTTATGCAAAATCTCTCGCAAAATCTGATACAAATAGTCATCGCATGTAAAAGTTAACACATTTTACTTCCGAAAAAGCATCTCACGAAATAATTCATAGGCAGGAGTTCCCTTAAAACAGAAAAATTTGAAAGCCATCTGACACACACCTTCAAGATGTAAGCAAAAAATGTAAACACTCAAAATTCCAAAATTGTGCCTGTCCAAAAATAGATATAGGTAGTATTGGAATGGTCCAAATTGCCTATTTAAACTCCGTATGAGGTCTTGAACACAAAAATATTTAGATCAGTATCTCAGATAGCCTGAATAGTATTATACGAAATACACAAACCAGTAAATGCAAACGCCATTTAATCCTTTACCTTTATTGCGTAATCGCTAATCAGAGACTATATAGTATCATGCAAAATGCCTAAAGACCAATGCACATGCCCAAATAACTAACACGGGTTACAAAAATTTTGCTACAAAGTGCGTATCTATTACTTAGTACGAAAAATATCGTTATATGAAATAACTAGAAATACCAGCCCCTACGAGCGCGTGAGACATCCTACATCGACGATCAAAATGTAGAAATGCTACATAATATATAAAATAACTTTTCATCTACCGGGAATCGAACCCGAGCCACCCGTGTTGCAGCTACAACAATTAACGGATTAGCTGAACGACGACGGCTAGCATCTTAATAGTTCTGGATGAGAAATCGAGGTAAAATTATAACTAATAAAGGAAAGGGGTCGACCTCGGGGTCGACCTAGAAGTGGTAGTATTTACAGGGTAGGAAACCACACTATATAACTAGATAATGATATTATGAAGAACTTTTTTTTCCTCACAGTTGGCGGTAGAAGTGATACCTATACATACAATGCAGTGTAGACTGTAAACGTACATCCTCAGTATCGGAATCAACGCCTAAATTTAGTCTACACGAAGCATATGGAATAATGAGGTGGATTTACAAAATTTGCAAGAAAAGTTTTGAGTTATAACTCACGAAATCTAACTAATCGCTCTTCCGTTCCGCGTTTGCGTCTAAAATTTGGGATATTCCATCGGAAGCTGAGATACAGAGACTTTTATTTCTAGATACTTCATCGTAGTGGAAACTTTATACGCAACCGGACTTTTCCGCCCCTTAACAAAAAAAAACCTTCTACCAACATCATTGATGTTTCTGACTAGAAAAGTGCGAAGAAAAACTAAGCATGAGATGCGATGTCAGATGTCAGTTTTTGCGAAGTCTGATCTCGCATCCTCAAGTCACGGCCGCTTACCCCGCGACTCACTTATCAGTTGTCAAGCCATCCGAATGCGTCTCCCAGAGTGATGTTCCACCCACTCGACCTAATTTATCATTCAGTTTCGCTCGAGCTTTTGTATGCAGATTTATAGTTTCATATAAGAAACATTTAAAATGTGCATCTCAAAATACCGTATAATTTAATTTTTCGCTACGTCTAAAATAAACGCTCATTAACTGTAGTAGTTCTAAAGTAATAAAAATAAACCGACTTGACTTGAATACCTCGTAAAAAGTTTAGTTAATGTCACCCGTCACTTCGCTGTTAACAAGTTCATGCATGTGCGTTTATAGCCGATACATACTTCATTTCATACTTGTTTTCTATTTCCCTTTGAATAATTTTTTACCCAATTGACTCAATTAACTGTAAATGAGTGTGTCGTAAAGTGCACATGTACAGAAGTAAACAGAGATGGCTCCAATATGAGCGCCAGCATTTAAATTTGAATCGTTGGAAATCGCCGATCTTCATCTCAGTATTTAATAGCTAAGGGCAGTATTTCATGAGGTCTGTGAAGTTAGCACGGTCATTAAAAGGTCTAACGACGGTACATGATCAAATTGTTAGTGCTTCGTTAGTGCCTCTTAGTGCTTCATAACTTGCATCAGCACGACGGACCGTTTCCGAGAAATCGACCCCTTCTTGTGCAGTGTTGACTTCCTACCCTCGTTGAAAGCACCAACCACCGGACAAGTCATTATCGTTAGTGCCTTTTAGTGCTTCATAACTGTATCAGCACGACCGTCCGTTTTCGAGAAATCGACCCCTTCTTGTGCAGTGTTGACTTCCTACCCTCGTTGAAAGCACTAACGACCGATCTAGTGCTAATCGTTAGTGTTTTCGACGATTCTAAATATACCTACATGTTGTTAATGACTAAGCGCGACAAACTATAGGGGGTGATTCTGCATGAAAAAATAATGACAGTTTGCTATATAACTTTTGTCCCCTTCGTTTTCTGAGATATGGGGTGTTTTTCTAACAACTGACTATTTACTTATTGTTCTGAAACCGGTCGAGATACCTAGACAAATCAAATTTGGTTGGTTTTAAGAGGTATTTATTGCGCATTTGTTGACAAGCAATTAAGAATAATTTTGCATAAAAACGACGTTCCATAGGAAAAAGAAGAAAAACACCCCCGCATCTCAGAAAACAAAGCATTTGTGGACAAGAGTTATATAGCAAACTGTATTTTTTCATGGGTAATTACCCCTTAAAGTTTGCACTTATTCACTAACAGCCTGTATTAAACTTAGCAATCGGCATGGATCCTATAATATTGATAGTTCTGACTCAATAATGAAGTTGAAATGATTTGTCGGAAATCGGTTATACTGTTGACGGTTACTGAGCATTAAGAACTAATAAAACACTGACTGTATGGGTCCGACCGTTTGCTTTCAACGAGGGTAGAAAGTCAGCAACGCACAAGGGGGGGGGGAGTCGATTTCTCGGAAACGACCGGTAGTGCTGATGCAAGTTATAAAGCACTAAGACGCACTAACGAAGCACTAACGATGTGATCATATACCGCATTTAGTGCTTTTAATGACCGGACTTCACGAACATTATTTCATGTTCACTTTAGCTGTATCTGATAGTCAATTTTAAACAGGCTTGCGCTTAATTACAGAGTGGTCCGCGTAATGCTTAGCTCTGGATAGCCAAAAATTTCCACTGATACAAACAAAACCAGACATTCCATAAGAACATTTCATAGAAAAATAAGTTGAAACGCCAATTTGTAGAAAACGCGCTTTTTAGAACCTAAGTGTGCCATTTTTTTAAATTTAAAATAATATGGTTAACATGTTTACTAAAAAAAGTGATGGGTAAATTTACAACTACAAAAAATAAAAATGATAAACAAAGGGGTTAGCGAATCTATCAACTTAAAATATATGTTCGAAAGGACGACGTTTTCGTTGGTGGAATAACCGCAACCTGGACCCGCAGACCCTAGACACTGACCTGAGGACTTTAGGTGATACATCGCGGCAAACCGCATGAATTCTCTTCTGCATGTTCTCGGCAGTAGTTGCTACCGTCCTGTAGCCCTTATTCTGATATATCCCCTGAGGAAGAAATCAAAGGAGTGAGGTCTGGCAATCTTGGCGGAAACGTTTCATATAAACATATTCTCGAACGGGACGGCTGTCATTTGCAGGAGCTCCATCGTATTGCAAAAGCATTTGTTGTCGAGCGGCAACAGGGACATTCTCCAAGAGTTCCACCAAGTCATCGCGAAGGAACCTTCATAATTCCGAATTCTACTATTTTCCAATTCTTCAACAAAATACGCACGCCCCTGGTGATCAAACATATTTTAGAAACACGGTGACAGTTATTGTGTCCAATTTTGCTCTAAGACCTCTTTCGGATGACGTTGTAACCAGAAGACCAAGACGTGGACGTCTAATATGACCACTCCGAATTCTACTATTTTCCAATTCTTCAACAAAATACGCACGCCCCTGGTGATCAAACATATTTTAGAAACACGGTGACAGTTATTGTGTCCAATTTTGCTCTAAGACCTCTTTCGGATGACGTTGTAACCAGAAGACCAAGACGTGGACGTCTAATATGACCACTAGGCTTGGTGATTGTCTCCAGAGTGGATCTTTTGATCACGCTTAGTAATGGACCTTGTGATGTGACTAGACTCACATGAGCTGCCGGACGTTGTCACCAGAATAAGGCGATAGGCGTTGGTGTTGTGTGATAGACTCTTAATACCCTTCTATTAAGTACTGCATCTCAGGAAATGTGGTAAAAATCTGCTTAATCTTAATACAATTAAGAAATCGGTCGGCGTGCTGGGAGTGACGTATAATACCACCAAAGGTTGTAGGAACTCTCCATCGAAATATTCGCCCCCGTGGAAACTTGTCTCACGGTAAATTTAATGGCTTAGAAATATGGACAAAGTCCGCCTATAAAGCGGTCATCACTCTTCCAAAAACTATATCTCAAAATGTGGTAGACGTGCTGCATTACCTTTTTATGTACAATCAAGCACAAGCTAAGCACAAAGGATTAGCACATAACATTTTTTTAGTATTTTCCAGAGGGGCTATAGAAATTGTCACCGGAAGCGGGTACCCTGTTCTGAACAAGATATGAAGAATCGAAGACAAAATAAGTGGAAACGATTGGCACATAACATTACGTTAGTGCTTCCAATATGTATCGTGCTAACCTCAGGCACACCGTCAATTGACAGCGTGCGAGATTAAAGACTGATTCTCACTGTACATAACGTTTCCATACCATAACCTTTCCATACCCATTCCGTAAATTATTATACCTATGAAATTGACCTTTAAGTGATATGTGCGTAAGACATTTAGCCGCGCGCATACACATTCTCCTTTCCGTTCACATATCGAAAGCGAATGTGTATTAGCGCGCGACTGAATGTCTTACGCACATATCACTTAAAGGTCAATTTCGTAGCCTATAATAATTTACGGAATGGTTATGGAATGGATATGGTATGGAAACGTTATGTATAGTGAGAATCAGCCTTAATTCATAACGATATTGGCACTTTTTTTAAGCACCTGCCTGATGTTCTTAAGTTTTAAATTATGGATAAGTAGCTTTTGTAAGGGAATACCTTATTGTTATGTCCGATATGTGCCAGTATAGCGTTACTACTGAATTTCAAACGTGTTCTACATTCCCATTGATTGTAGACTAGGTACTCTACAGAATCACTTCAAAATCACTGCCCATTCGTTTGATTTCTGAACAGCTGTATTAAAATTATAATACACCAAAATTCCCTTATCCTTTGCATACCCCACGCGTACATATTGTCATACATTTTGACTTCCTAGCATTCTATTTCAGCACAACAAACGTTAGAAGCAAGTTCGTTGTGAGAGAACTAAATCAAACTTTAGTACAATCATTTTTAACCAATTTTAAGTAGTAATATACGCCCGTGTGAAGTTAGCCGCCAAATGCCGAAAACAAATGACCAGTGGCGTCGTTTACACTTACTAAATTTAGTTGTTCAAATTGTAGTAACATAAGTAATATACTCGTACAAAAATCGTTTACACACTCAATGTAAGACCTTCATGGTTGTAAACATAACAAACACAATAGTCGTTGAACCTCGTCACTAATAACATAAAATGCGTCAAACATGTTATAGTTCATTGGTAGTACATATCTATTTGCATGAAATCAATATCAAATAGACAAATGTTGCTTGTCGATTTTCTATTTTTGTTACGTACACACACTTACCTGTAACAAAAGTTCAGGCACCTTTAACAACGGTACCAACACAATGAGCTTGGGCATACCAAAACGGTTCAATTAATTGTTACAAAAAATAATTTGGTTTTCTTTATGCTTCGCAATTTTTCCAATATAAATGTTTTTTTATTGTTATGTAATTGGCATCTGCGCTATTAGAGTTTTTGCGATTCCAATTCTTTGTAAAGCAGAATGTTTTATGCATGCGGGCTTTTGATGTTTGATTATTATATGTAATTATATTTCTTTAAATGGCTTCACGATACGACGAGATTTGCTGAAAACTTCATCATGATGTTGGTCACGCAAGCAAGCATAATACGCAACAGTGAACACAAAAAAGTAGGTATTTCTTAGAAGTCGCATCTCTTGTATAACAGTGTTGCAAGATGTCCGACCGTTTATGAATACAATCGTGAAATTATTCAGAACGTCTTACCTAATTTCTCATTTCTCAAATAAATCCGGCAAAAATGTTTAATTTTTATTATTCCACCTGCAAGGGCAATGTCCAATAAGATCCCTTTTGTGTATTACAAACGATACCATGTTAGTGTGAAGACTTTGTTTTACATAATTCAAAAACCACCCCATCCTATTCTATTCCTAACTACTATCACAGACAACTTAATTGTCTGTACTCCTATGAATCTAAAAGAAATCAGTTTTATACCTACCTACAATATTAATTTCAATAATACTGGTTGTGAATACTATACTAAATATCGCTCCTACCTTCGCAACTTTTGGCAAAGTATGCAAATTTTCAGTCAATCTCTAAACAACTAATCGTCAACTGTATAGGTCGACCAATCAGTTATTAATTCAAACTCTACCACATGATTTTCTATACATTTTATTCTCTGATTTCAAGACCCAGAATGAATGTGACTGAAGATGGGGTCGCAGAAATTGTTCTTCCCTTTAGGATATCTCGGTTTCAACAGTCTAAAAAATTCTTCCTTTACTAAAAGAAGTTCTCCTTCTCAATAATATATTAATAAAAAGTAAGAACAAATGCGCGATTGCAGCCATAGTGTGATACCTATAGTAACGAGTGTTGAGGGCGATGCAGATCATACGAGTAAAGTATATAAATGCCACACTGAAAGTGTGTTCGGTCACTTTTTAGAAAGTTATGTACACTACTTTTCCTCTCACTAAACGACCAAATGATAAGTTACAGTATCATCTACATCTTCAAATGCCATACGTCATTTCAAAAATTATTTGCAGACGTTTAGTATGTCTGTGTTATACTAATAATAGGTAAGTGGAAAGGAAACGCGGGAGTCCTACTGACCGAAGTTTTAGAAAAAAGCAAAAAGTTCCTGCTTTTGTCGGCTAAGGAAACATTATTCCGAGTTACTTCGATTTTCATTAGGTATGTTGAAGTCCATTATGTGCTCGAAATGAGATATTGATTATGAAAGGATCAAAAGATCTCTAAACCGTTCCCATAGTTATTGGGTATAAAGACACTACATGTTTCAACCGGAGGTCATCATCAGGTATTCTATATAAGATGATAAGATGGTGAAGAGTATTGAGAAGAGACTATGAGCCACTTACGATCAATGGATATTTACTTAACCTATTAAAACCCAAAGGGACAGTAGCAACTTGAAATAACGCGTATTCGAATAAGATGGTGGTTCAATGTGAAATGAATAAGGGTTGTAAATTAACATTCAAAAGTATAAGGGCTGAACCTGAAAACTTAACGTTAGGCAGCAATATATGCACCGAAAGAACTTTTACGATTGCACAAGTAAAAAGTATAGTCTTAGAGCTAGTAAAACACCCAATTAAGGGCTTTAAAACTGGAGATCATCGGCACTGAAACATTTTCATCGTAGAAAATATACAGGGTGGCCATTGGAATATAGTATATATCTCGGTAAATATCGACTGTATACAAAGTTTTTCTATATGAAAGTTGTTTAACATTTTATTTCCCTTAATAAGGCAGCAAAGGCTCAACTAGGTATCGTTGTACTCCAAATTCGACGTAGAATCCGAAAATGTACGATAAATAGGGGGTACCTATTTAAAATAACAAAGTTGATGGCTACTTCCGGTATTTTATCTTGAAAATATTTTCGTTCAATTCATCATGTGCCAAAACCCTTAAAGGACTTATCAGTTCAGTTTCATTTTCAAAGTTTCTCCATATCTTTCTAACTGACGCTCGTCAAGAATGACCCTGTATATATGAATTCGATCTGCATTACAATTTTTTGAAAAGTTGAAACAGCCTTGGGTATTTGGCTATACCAAAAGTATTTTTGTATTTTGGTCTGTTTTTTTTTGGAACTCTAACTGTAATGTGTACCATTAAAATTACGAAAGAACATACAAAAAAACTTTTGAAACATCTCTCAAAAATTTCCAATGCGTTTTTTTAGTCACAAAAAGAAGTTGCTTTTCCACTATTTAACCTACACTGTATCTCTCACCGTTACCGAGATCCCAATGGTGGGCCGCGAATTTGAACCACTCTGTATAGTACTAAAAATAATAATAATATTAAAAGCCTTTAATAATATTAACCTTTACTAAGGACGGTGTCTTAAGCCTTAAAGCCAGCTACAGACTATGCATGAATTCGCGATCCGTGATGCGCGACGCACGATTCGCGGGTAGTTCACGAATAGTGTATGGGAGATTGTGTGTTAGAAATCAATTCGTAAACAGCGTGCTGTGTGGGTGTGGGTGTGTTGGTGCACAATAATTCGTTCCTCAGAGCGGAAAGTTAAAGAATATCCAAAGCTGCGCATCAACGCCAACGGCTAATTCGCCAAAGTTTGGGCTGATGTGTTCATAGTTAGTTCGTTCATACGCTGTACGTACTAATTTGAGGGGGGGGGGTATGCAGGTTAATTACCTGTTTTATACCTTATACAATGCACCACTAATATGCAAGTACAGTACCTACTGAAATACTATAGGCAGGGTTTTTTTTCTTTTTTTGGCTTGGACCAGTGATCATTCAACCAGCTTCGTTATGTATAGTTTTTTTTTTTTTAATTTACAAGTTATATTTCCATCTGCTAAAAATTCTATTAAACATGAAAAAGCGTTTTTGTTATTATATGCAAGAATTGACATAACATTGTACGGACCCGATATTTTTCTTGCTACCAACTGCTGACCCAACTGTTTTTGCTGCTTTTCAAATTTTTTGCACTCAAAGAAGATGTAGTCTCGACTTCCAACCATTCCGCAATGCTCGCATGCACTATTTGGTAGAACGTTTATCCTAAAAAGGTGTTCTGTTGAGCAAGTGTTCTATATGAAATTTCCATGAAAGCTTTTCGTCAAGTATCATTCCCAAATATTTTATTTGCTTGTGTGTTTTAAAATCTCCTTTTGACAAGGCAATAGTGTTATTGTTGGGTAGTCTATAGCTGTATTCTTTTTACCACTTTTAAGTGAGCGTCTCAGCTTATCTCAGTTACTAATTGAGAAAAGTTATTCTTTTTAGCTGTCAACAACTGAGACGAACTAAGTCATTTTACCTCCCCCTTTACCCCAACTGAGCTTGCTGTTAGGTAGAGTTTTAAATTGAGCCGGATTGGAATTTTAAGTTTGAGGTTATAATTGTGTAAAAATGTCAACAATAAACTTTAGTACCCATTCATTCAATGCAGTGTATGATCAAAATAGTTGTTATATAAAAAATGATAATGGGGAAATTTTAACGCAACGCATTGCAGGTAAGCCATAATTAATTTTTATTATCTATATCTTTAATCAATTTGCGTAGATGGAGCATTTGTGTACATTGAAGAAAACATTGTGTATGATGTTTTCGGGCCCGACAAGTCAATGTACAATGAGGACGCTTCCGATAATGGCAAAAACACACCACAAAATGTATGTACATATACTATTAGTTCTGCAGTCATCTATTTTTTGGGTACTTATTTATAGATTCCGGAAGATTCAGCACCAAATGACAGTGCAGGGAGAAGTGCGGAAGAAAACGCCAAAAGAAAAACCTGGTCCTACGAGGAAACGCGTGCTCTGATAGGGAGCGTGGAAGCCTATAAATAAGGATCATTTACATCATGTGAAACACCGAAAGCATGTATGGTCAAACATCAGCAATGATTTGATAAGCCAACAAATTGAAGTTACCCCGGAAGCGTGCAAAAAAAATGGCAAAATTTACTAAAAACGTATAAGAATTATAAAGACATGAAGGGGAAAACAGGAAGGTGTCCGACTCGTTTCCTATTCTTTAATGAATTAGAGGAAATTGTGGGCAATGGGCCCAGTATTTCTTCTCCTCACTCTATCGACACATCCGAAAGCATCGAAACTCCTATACAATCCCCGTCTGGTTCTTTAATTCCTGCAGAAGAAGCAAGTGAGGGTAACATCGAGGACGACCATAATAAAAATGGTACGGATATAGGTGAACAGAAAAAAAACCCTCAAAGAAAACAAAAAACCACTTTAATGAAGCTTCGCGAAGAAGTAAGAAGTCTCCAATCAAAAATTGACGAGAAACGGGCAGTGGAGGAAAGGAAACTGGCACTACTAGAAAAAAAGCTATTATTAGATGAAAGAAAAGTGATCGCTTTAGAAAAGATTGCAGGAATTACTGGACCACCCAGCAACAACAAATAAGTTTATTTACGTATACAGCCTTGATCATTATTCATTACTTATGTTATTTTGATGAAAAGATACCACTTTTATGTACAGCATTTATATTTTAGTTTTTTAATCTTAGGGTGTTACTGTTAGCTTAAACTTAAGTTATATTTTATACAGTTGTTCAACGTTCCTATTAATAATAATAACATTGAGAATTAGTCTCTTAGTGCTCTACAAATTTGTTCTCTGCGTGTAGTCCCATCTACCGGATTTCCTTCGATAACCTGTTCGGGTTCGACATCAACATTTTCTTCAATCCCTTCTGTATCTGTTTCAGAATATTGGTCAATATCATCAAATGGATCTCCAGAATCTATGCATATATTGTGCAGTGTGGAGGCAGCAATGACACATTTTACGATAAATGTTATATGTTTGTGTTCAAAATACCGGAGTCTTCTAAACCTCCCTTTCAATAAGCCGAAGGCATTTTCCACTATAACCCTTGTAGAGGAATGTTTGTAATTAAACGTTACGCTGCTGTCGAGACAAACCTCCATTGTCTTTATATGGCGTTATTAACCAGTTCAAAGTGGTCGGATATGCGGAACCCCCTAACAAAAAACGGTCTTTCAATTGCAGTTCGTTATTCATGACACGATGATAAAGTGGTGATCTTTTAAAAACACGTGCATCGTGTAAACTACCCGACTCGCTGCAAAATACATTTATAAAACGTTTTCTACTGTCCACCGCACCTTGCATTATAATACTGTGGGTGCCTTTTCGATTACAGTAAGCATGTTGATTTGCCCTTGGCTTATTGATCAAAATATGTGATCCATCGATTGCACCAGTGATCCCTCTTATGCCTGTTTTTCTGAAAATTCTTGCTCAATAATCATTGCTTCCTCTTCAGTAGGCCATTTAATAACGGTGTTGCTTTTGGTCACCAAATAGTCGACTACGTTTCTTATGATCAGCCATGCGGCACTTTCCGATACATCAAAACGGTCACTGATTTGTCGATATGTCTCTTCATTTGCAAGGTACCAAACGCTCATATAAAACGCCTTTCGTGTGCATACTTTTTCCCTACCATATGTGTGTGTTGGTAAAACATTTGCATTTTCCAAGTCACCTACAAAATAATTATTCAGTGATTTGTCAAACAAATAAATTCTTACATACATAGCTCTGCAGTTGTTCGGCTTAACCGAAAATGCCGTCTAAATTGTTCGTGACTATATATGTCCACAATGTTCACATAGTTTTGTACACGTACATGCTTTTTTCTATATTCATCAATAAAGAAATTAAAATCCACGTTTCCTGAAGACGAATCGCTGAACCATTCTAAATCTGAAGAGTCTTCATCGAAAAATTGTTGCTAAACGTTTAGATATTGTAAATGGTGGCAATTTTTTAACATACTTTTTCATTCGTTCATTATTTTCAGTTAGTTGTGATGTGACTATTAACATTTAAAAAAGACAAAGAATTAATTATCACTCATCAACAAACATTTTAAGGTTATGTTTTCTTGCTTGTACCCAAAAAGATATTATTTTTAGCGAACTATTGACTCAGATAAATGCAGCTCAGTTTGTCTTAGTTAAGTTAGTCGATTTCCTCACTTATAATGTAAAAAGAATACACCTAATTGTCTAGTAAATATTACAATGGCCAACTTGTTTATTGAAATTTCAAACCCATTTTGAAAGTGCCAAAGATATATTTGAGTGAATATAAACATCGAGTGTCTGCGTTAATTCATCGTACTTGTGTTTTTCTGTATAAATACACACATCGTCTGCATATTGAACGACTTTGAAATTAGTTCGGGGTATTTTGATGTTGTGTAAGTCCTTAGTGTAAATATTGAAAAGTATAGGGCTTAGTACTGAACCTTGCGGTATGCCAACATTAGCGAAACGAGGACCAATATTTTTATTTTCACTGTTTCGCAAGTATACTAACCTATTGCTAAAGGTTTGGACTATCAGGTTTGATCGTACCATTGAATAATCACTGATCGTATTCAAAACATGATAATTAAATTTTTTTGATGAGTTCTGTAACTCGTTAGAGGAAACCTTCAGCTCTATCGTTCCTGTCTGCGATCATCTAATTTGGGTCGGCGACCTCAACATTAACCTAATAGATCAGCATAACACTTCATCGGTAAGATTTTTAAATTTACTGCACACATACGGTCTCAGCCAAATTGTTACAGAGCCCACTAGGGTAACCGAAAAATCAGCCACAGTTATTGATGTAATTATCCTCTCAAACCCTGAACTCTTGAAGGAGCATGGTGTGTTGCCTATGCATGCAATATCGGATCACTCACTTGTATGGTGTACTCTAAATTACCACTGTGAAAATAAGAAGTGCGCATATAAATCTTACCGTGATTTTCGACGTTTTAACCGTTTGGAATTTAATATTCAATTACAAAATTTGCCTTGGTATCGTATTTATAATTTGCATAATATCGACGACAAAATTAATTTTTTAAATAGTAATCTATTGCATCTCTTTAACACTTTTGCTCCGGTGAGGCATGCTCGACTTACAAAACCCAAAGCTCCATGGTTGACAGATGATATCAAACAACTCATTCGCCTAAGAGATAAGAGTTTGTCCAAATTCGCTAGTACAACAAATATCCTTGAGTGGAACAAATATAAGAAGCTACGAAACTTAGTAACTAACGCCATTAGGACATCCAAACGAAAATTTTTTAACGAGTATACTTCAATCAATAAAAATAATTTGTGGAAAACAATGAGGAATTTTCACCTTTTCTCAAAGAAGAAAAACGATGACTTACCCTCCCAATTTAATGATCCCGAGATAATAAATAACTATTTTTCTGATGTAATTACCCAAAATAAAATTCTTCCTGATTTCGAGTTGTTAAACTTCTATATAGCAAATACTAAGTCTCCAGAATCTGAACCATTTACCTTCACACTAATTAACGAGGCAGAGATTGCTCAAATATTGGCCACAATTACCACGCGGTCCGTTGGTGCCGATGAAATAAGCATTTCAATGGTTGCAATTTGCTTACCGTTCCTATTGCCTTACTTACTGCATGTCATAAACTGCTGTTTGGAGAGTAGCTATTTTCCAAATACTTGGAAAAGGGCGCACGTCCTACCTCTTCCGAAATGTAGCAACGTACAGAATTTATCTGACCTTAGGCCTATTAGCATTTTACCTGTATTGTCTAAGTTACTGGAGAGAGCTATGGAAAAGCAGATAAAAGACTATATTTGTAAACGAAATATTCTGCCTAACACGCAGTCTGACTTTAGGGCCGGTTATAGCTGTTCTACTACTCTGTCCAACATAGTCGACGATATTATTACAGCAACCGACAAAGACATGCTCACAATAAATGTGCTTCTCGATTATTCGAAAGCATTTGATATGCTAGACCATGAAATGTTACTTGCAATTCTACATTTTTTCGGATTTGGTAAAGAAGCGCTGGATTTGGTCAGAAGTTTCTTAACAAACAGATCCCAGAGGGTCAAAATCGGAACCCTGTTATCTACGGCAAGAAAAATCTATTCAGGCGTACCACAAGGTTCGATATTAGGTCCGCTTTTTTATATTATTTACACCGCGAATCTTCTCAGTGAAATTCAAAATAGTAAATATCACTCATACGCGGATGATACTCATGTATACATATCATTTTCTCCACCTGATGTAGACCTAGCGGTACAAACGCTTACTGATGATCTGAACACGTTATTTGAAACATCAAAAAAATACTCTTTGCTAATTAACCCTTTAAAATCAGTAGCACTGTTATTTGGTAAAGCCCACCACCGAAGTTCCGTTTTGCAACAGCTAGTTATTAATATTAATAATCAAACAATTCCTGTAAAGGCTGAAAACAGAAATTTAGGGTTGGTTATGGATAATGAATTACGTTTTAAAAAGCACATAACTATATGTATTCAACGAGCATTTAGCAAACTCAATGTTTTATACAGACATCGGTATAATTTTAATTTTGACACTAGAGTCCGACTAGTAAATGCACTAGTGTTATCACATTTTAATTATGCTGACTGTGTGTATGGACCTTGTTTGGATGTCGCAGACAGGAATAGAATTCAACGTGTACAAAACGCATGTATACGGTATATTTTTGGCTTGAGAAAGTATGACCACGTTTCCCTCAAACTTAAAGAACTGAATTGGCTTAATATGGCTAACCGTCGGTTGCTACACTTTTTATGTTTCTCACATCGAGTGTTATTCTCACATCGAGTGTTATTAATACAATCACCTCAGTACTTATAATAAAGTGAGATACCGTACGGACGTGCATAATATTAACATTCGGAATAAAGGACTTCTAACTACTCCATTACATAAATATACCTCATTTGAAAAATGCTTCTCCTACTACATAGCGAAACACTACAACGTTCTACCGGACTCTTTCAAAAATGTATCTTTGTTGGCATTCAAAATAAAAACAAAAAAGTGGTTATTTGAGAGTCAATGTATGTGTTAATTAATTAAAATGTGATTACTTATATTGGTCTATTTTTTTTATATTTTTTTTATTTTATTTTTTTTTTCTTTTTTTTTATACTTGTACGCTACAGAAGTGAATTTTTTTTTGTCTTTTTAAATTTTATAACTTAGGATTCTCATTCGCCATCATAAATAAATGTATATATGTGTTGTGGGTAAAGTGTAAGAGCAGATATTTTAATCTGAACTTCGCCCATTCACTGCGGTTCATAAATTCGATTTTTCTTTTCTTTGTACATGTTTATATATTATTTTAGTTGTGTTTTTTTGAACGGAATGTGAATAAAGGCCATTATTATTATTAAATATTCGTAGTTACCTAGTATTAATTTTGTAAGAATAGTAATATCAGAAACACAAATAATATGCCAAATACCTAACTTTCTAGTAGTATTTTATTTGGTCCAAATATATAGTTACATTCGGAATAGTAATAGTAATTGCAACATTCGTATATTAAAAATCAAGTCAGCTAAAATTCGCATTTGCAAGGGTTATTTCGATGACAAATTCTAGATCCAATTAGAAATTTTGAAAAAGTATCTCTACACAATATCTCTACAGATTCACATTTCATTAGCAAGATGCCAAAAAGACGATCAACAAAAGTTAAAGGAGTATTTTAATCTGTGGTTAAAGATAAAGGGCCAGGGATTTTACGACGGAACCCTTGCAAGCATCTAAAATGAAATCGCGTAAGATCCCTCTAAACACAAACTTGTAAATTTGACCGTTTCCGAGATACTTCTTTGCACTTGCACATGGCATATACGGTATAGTATATCCATGTGCTAAATAAATTAATGTAGGTACTATGTAATCAAAAATGAGTTGATGTAGACTCACCTTTGGAATTTTTGGTTACATGGGAAATTGAACTCCACTCGACAGCAACTTATTTCTGATCGCCCGTTATATTAATGTACTGAATCGTTTTACCCTCGTGAGTCGTGTGATTCATCTATTTAAAGGTATGGTTAATATCATTCATCATACTACGTAAGTGCAAAGTTTTACATTAAGAATTACATCCACTTACAAGAGCGTAAAAACATCCCTTGATTGCCAATTTAACGTAAATGATAAATGGGGCAGTTAGCCAGTGTCCTTCGCTTCGTACGCAATAAAAATTTTCATATAGGACATATATGTAGGAACTTTAAAAATGTTAAACTAAAGATCAGCTAGAATGATATATTTAAGTAGCAATTTGGGAGTTGTTAGCAGTGGTTAGTAGAGTAGAGCGGGTGGTTGCGTTGACAGCACCGCTCTGGCGGGAATTTATAGCACCATAACTCCGAACCTCGGAGCTTTAAACGGATCTGCCGGAACACGTGTTTCTATTCGGTTGTCGTATTCATATTTAATACTCTGTAAATACCCACTAAATCTACCTGGTACCTCGCAAATAGGTTTATTGCATAAATAATTTATAAAGTCGTTTTGTGCACTCGGTAACTAAGAAAATTTAACCAAACCCTTTCGATTTCAATTATTCGCCAATTTAATACATAGAACTGTAAAATGGTAAGCACTGTGGGAGCTGAATGCTTATAGCCTTAGGTACTGACTATATAAAAACTAAATAACTCGAAAGTGTACGGGAGCTAACTATTAATTACGCTGCAATTATTTGTACTTCTCGATTTTTGATAATCGTGGTAACCTTCCTAGTTTCCTGCTGTTGTTGTCACATGTTGATATACCTTTATGGTGTCGTGTAGATAATCGCTAATTCAGGTGTTATGTGCAATTTGAAGTATATACTTTGGTTAAATGCCTTACGTTTTATTAAGTACTACAATGTATTTATTGTGTAATGTACTTGTTATGCAATTATACAAGAGACTCAAAAATTTGCAATACAATTTCTCACTTAATTTTCGTAGCGAGCCTTCTAACTTGATTCAATGATTCATGATTTGACCAATCCCATACTAGTAACCCGTAGTTGCTGTGAACACCCAAAATGTGTGTATATGTTGTTTCTATCTTGTAGTGCCTAACCTTCATTCTCATGCTTATAACGTGATATTATTCTTTAAATTACGCCGGCAATTACAATATGGCTCAAATTATAGTAATTATTAGTGTTCAACGTTTCTGTTTTAATTGGAACATATTTACATTCAGTTGAATAGCTATCGTAAATACGAGTTGGACGGCATATCAAACAACATTAGATTTTGTTATCCAAGCTGTGCATCATTTTTTACTTTAATGCGACATTAGTAAAAGCGCGTGACCACGTTGAATTTACTTGTGATCATTTTTATGTTCTTTTGTACGAAATGCAGATTTCCTAAATGGTTTACATACGAAATAATTTGTAATATCCATATGGAAACCAAGTGCCTAGCCGAGTTAAGCGATTTACCCTTTTTGTAACAAGGTATATTTCATCAAATCAACCTGGTCGTAATGTTGTATGGAAAGACTCACCCAACATTCTGATTTTGCCAAGCCGTCCGACCGGATATCGCATGCTATTACAGAAATTAATAAATTAGTGTCGTATACTGTGTCATCAAACATTCCGCAGGTCTCAAACTGAGGCTCCACACTATTGCTTTTATTTATTGATGATTTGTGCCATAGTTGCAACCATGTAACGGGTTTACCAATAAGAGCGATAGGATTTTAAATTGAAATAAAACACAGTCAATTTGGTCAAATTTAGGTTTGATTGGTTTTATTAGATGCTGTATTTCATGCCATTTATGATTTAAACAAAATATCGTTCAAATGGCCACCGCGGCTCTTTTTGCACTGGCTCATCCGATCGGACCAATTTTCGATGACTCGGTGGATCATATCGGGTGGAATGGCAGCTATGGTCGCTCGAATGTTGCCCTCGAGCTCGTCAAGAGTCTTGGGTTTATTCGCATAAACCTTTGACTTCACATAGCCCCACAAAAAGAAGTCCAATGGTGTTAAATCGCATGATCTTGGCGGCCAAATGTGGGGGCCATTTTGAGAAATCAACGATTCACCAAACTGTTGACGCAATAAGTCCATTGTAGCGTTCGCTGTGTGGCATGTTGTTGGATAATTTCCAAGCGTTGAGGCAACGTGAACTTGTTCATGATGAAATGGCAAGCCTTACTGATGACAACTGACAGCATATGTCAAATGTTTGGCATCCAACATAGCCGCCTTAAACGTTTAAAATCCTATCGTCCCTATTGGTAAACCCTTTACTTTTTACGGACGTGTGTTCATTCATTTTCTTGATTTGTAGTATAAGCAGTTTAGGCTTTGATCACACGGATATTAGGTTGATCAAGGACTCATGTCATCCTCTTGCGAATCATTTAGAACTATGAAGACCCGTCTCGATTGCTAATCCATCTATTTCCAACAGTATCGTTCATTTTCCCAAAGTGGTGCAACGCGACCATGTCCAAATCTATGCAGCACAACTTCACTTGGTTTCTACTAGTTATTCTGCAACTTTTTGCATCATAGTCACTACGTTTTCTCTGAAGTCGGCAAAAGCTTCTACTGTTTTATTGTCGATGAGTGAATATTTGTAGTAAACGTTTTTTGCTTCGTTAAACCTAATCCTATTACTATTTTTCGAATTACGCACATGTACACCGTTTTTCGTCGCCTTTTGTTTACACTTTCTTGCTTTGTGCCCAAATTCGTTGCGGTTAAAACACTTGTTCCCCGCGGATTTTGAACTTCGGAATACACTTCCAATTTTTTCTTGAATTCCTCATACCGATTCGATCCGCACATGAATTACCTTATTTCTTTCGTCGTCCGCAATTCCATCTATTACGTACTGGAACAGTGCTTCATTCTCTGTGACCTCTTCTAGCAATTTCCTTCATAATATAAAAAAAAAGTATTCAACGTCTCTAGATCTTTCACTTGATTTCATCGTAGGTTCATCAGACTCAGTGATCAGCACTGTTCTCAACAATTGATATCTGACGTAATCACTTAACTAACAGTCGACCCAAAGTGTCTACTGACTCGATGTTCAACAGAAAGGATCTATCAATTCGTGATGTGTCATCAGATTCCCTTCATTTCACGCCGTCTAGCGGCTAGCCGGCTATATCCTCGGCTTTACCTTACGCGGGACATCCTTCGTTGCAAGTGGTGGTTTATCTGTGTAATCATTTCAACAATATTTGTAATTCATGTGAGACTAATCATAATATTTTAAAGGATATATTAGTACACTTTAGTTAATTTTGTTCATGCATAAATACATGTTACGTTGAGACCCTGCTTGAGACTCATTTATGCCCTCACATTACGTTACATTTTGATCAGATATTCATTCGAGTAATATCATTCACATCATTTTGGTTGGTACCGTGTTATTCTTTATGCTTATATTTTTGTTTCATAATATTATTTTTGATGTAGGTACATTATAATTTTAGCCTTTAAGTCGCAATTCCACAATGATGATCTATGGTTTAAAATACACTAAATTAAGTTCCAGTTTTTTAACTCATGTCAATAAAGTTTTTTTCCTGGAAGTAAAAGTAAATTAACGGTTTATTTAAATACTAGTCATATAATTTTGTTTAAATTACTAAGGTTATGGTAAGGGATGATTATTGTTGCATGAATGATTTTGGTTGCCATTGGCGTGCGGTTGGGTATTTGTAGTATTTTTGACTACATGTAACGACAATGGTTTAATATGTCCATTAAAATTCTCGTTTGGCAACAGTGTTGAAGTATTTTACTATCTTTGAATAACAATAGAATTTTGATTAATAGTCGATTCTGGACTTCCGTTTTGGGGATCTATTGAACTACAATATTTCTTTGGCTGCCGCTTTATCGCTCGTATGGTATATAGTCCAGTCAATAGAGACCTAAATAGGGGAGTTTAGTCAAAAATTTGGTGTCCAAGAGGTTATGACTGATTCTTATGTATTTTTTGGCGTAGATTCCGAATTTTTAATCTCCCACCAACCTTAGGGGGTGGGAACCCCTCCAAAAATGCAAAAAACCCCAAAATTTCGGCCCAAAATTCAGAATTTTGGAAAAATCTCGCTAAATTTAGATTTTTGGCCCAAAGTACCTTAGTTCAAAATTAAAGTACACAAAATTTGCAGGAAAAGTGATATATACACTTTTGGTCTAGGACCAACGGGGGCGGAGATAAGAGGGGGGTCAAAAAAGGGTACTTTGTTGGAAAACGTGAAAAAAACGGAATTTCTCTGAATAACTCGCTAAATGTTGGTTTTAGAGAAAAAACTCAAAGGACCAAAATGAAAGTAGACGAAAAATTACTTCGGAAAGTGCACGTGTGCGGAGCCGATGAAGGGGGGGAGGAGGGGGAGGGGGCGAGCGCAAAACCTCTCTTCCTGGCGCCGCGCGACGGCACTGGCATAAGGCGCTATACGCGCAGTTTCGGGTATCTCTGGTGGCCTCGGTCCCGGTCATAACGGATGCTTCTTTGTCCTTATTTTAGAAAGGGGCCTCTGGCTTCCCCCTCCCTCTTGTTGGTCGTTTGTATGCTTTTTGTGTCCTCTGGAAACCAGTTCAAGATCCTTCTTCAGTGCGTCTGTGTTGTCGCGTCGTGCGCATCACGCTATATTGCTCCGTGCTTATTTACAATTTTTCGCCTGAGCCAGTAGAGGTTGAGTTTTTATTTAAAGATGGCCTAAAAAAGTGCGAAAGTAACGTTTCTTGCTGTCCGCCATGCAAATCAGAATTTCAGACAAATACTACAATCTCCCCCAAAAATTGTAACTCGAGCACTAAATAAACAAGTATAAATTGTGCACAACTCCTGTGCAGATAAAGCGCATTTTTTTTAACCGAAATAGCTTTTGTATGGACATCACCAATGGATATATTTCTTGCAGACGTTTCAATCGCCCTTTGATAGTACCCTCTTCCGACAATCCGTTCTTGAGGTATAAGGTAATATACCCGATCACGATAAGAGGTCGAGGAGGAGGGCTATGGTTGGTAGAAATTAATTCCTTGCGTTGAGACCTTTCATTAGAGTACCATGAAGGTTAAAACTAGTTCCACTCTCTCCCCTCGAGAGTATATGCAAGCGAACAAACTCAAAACGCACAGGCGCGCGAGCACGATATTACAGAAAATTTCGGTAAAAACAACAAACTTTTAACCGAAAAATAGTAAATAAGCAGGGAGCAATATAGCGTGATGCGCACGACGCGACTACACAGACGCACTGAAGAGGGATCTTGAACTGGTTTCCAGAGGACACAAAAAGCATACAAACGACCAACAAGAGGGAGGGGGAAGCCAGAGGCCCCTTTCTAAAATAAGGACAAAGAAGCATCCGTTATGACCGGGACCGAGGCCGCCAGAGATACCCGAAACTGCGCGTATAGCGCCTTATGCCAGTGCCGTCGCGCGGCGCCAGGAAGAGAGGTTTTGCGCTCGCCCCCTCCCCCTCCTCCCCCCCTTCATCGGCTCCGCACACGTGCACTTTCCGAAGTAATTTTTCGTCTACTTTCATTTTGGTCCTTTGAGTTTTTTCTCTAAAACCAACATTTAGAGAGTTATTCAGAGAAATTCAGTTTTTTTCACGTTTTCCAACAAAGTACCCTTTTTTGACCCCCCTCTTATCTCCGCCCCCGTTGGTCCTAGACCAAAAGTGTATATATCACTTTTCCTGCAAATTTTGTGTACTTTAATTTTGAACTAAGGTACTTTGGGCCAAAAATCTAAATTTAGCGAGATTTTTCCAAAATTCTGAATTTTGGGCCGAAATTTTGGGGTTTTTTGCATTTTTGGGGGGGTTCCCACCCCCTAAGGTTGGTGGGAGATTAAAAATTCGGAATCTACGCCAAAAAATACATAAGAATCAGTCATAACCTCTTGGACACCAAATTTTTGACTAAACTTTTCTCTATTGACTGGACTAATAACGTTATAGTCCAAGAGCCCAGTAGAAAAGTATAGCTTGAAAGCCCGAGCGATTCTAATAATTTTCATAGGATTCGCCATAAAAAGTTGTTTTAGAAGCGACAACATTTTTCTTATATTTGAGGATATAATTTTCTGCTCAAAGGTGGTTTTCGGCTTTATCAAACCGTTTACGGCAGTATCTCTTTTAGTATGGCATTTCTCAGCGTAACGCTCTTTTTGGATATCGTAAAGGTATTGTAGGTTTTGGAAGCGTTTGCAAAAGTGATGCATGTTTTTAGGTTTTTTATGTATATACCTATGTTAATACAAACAAAACACCTGAATCCTGATCCAGTTTATTACGGCTACCGTACGTGAAATTTTGTGATCGCAACCAACATCATTTAGCATTTAGAAGTGCGTCGGTTCCCTTTTGCAGAACCGGCAAAGTAAAGTAGATAAAAATCGGGGCTCGATAGGGTTAGAGAGGACGCTGATCGCGGAAGTTGCGTTGGTTCCGTTTTGTAGTCTCAGTCTCAGTGTCATCTATCATTCTTATATTAGAAAAAAAATTTCGTTGTATTAATATGGTGTTTACTTTAAAATAATTGAAACCAATTCGATCTTTTATTAGTTGTTTGTTTTGAACACAATTTTAGGTATACACATTAGTAATACACTAATGAATTAGGATAAAATTCGCCTACATTTGTGGATTTAGAAACACATACAGGTTTCTAAAAGCGTTTCTTCGAGTGAACTGAGAAGAGGGCACAAATTAATATTTTGACATATCTTGGTGAAATTGAAATCCAAATATCAGGTGCAAAAATATATACCTCTATTGCTTTGCTATGGCCCGCCAAGTTTGATATCATTCGATCGAGTCCCTTAGAGGAACAATAGGAAGCAATGCGTTCACTTTTTCACACCAAATTAAGGTATAAATATCGATTTTGAAAGCCTATCTCTTCATATGGCACCAAAACTGTCGCTCTTGGAAGATTGATTTTGCGCCCATCAGGAAAAAGAGGAAACACCTGATGTACACAATAATACAAAATAATATCGATTAATTATTTTTAAAACACTTATTAATTTTTTGCGTACCTATACACGTATCAAACAAAGAACACACCATTCTGGGTGTTCTACAGAAAGGATGAAGCTCGGGATGAAGGTAGATTTTCACCTTTGTTTTAAAATTTAGGTCGTAGTCTCACGAAAATATCACTCGGCGTGCCAACCGTGTAATCTTAAATGCCCTTCCAGTAAAGGGAAATCATTTTTTATTATGTTAGTAACACAAACAGTGTAATAAAAATAAGTCCATATACCTACGTATGATTTTTTCTACATATTTGACTTAGCTTTTATCTCTGATACTACAAACAGTATTTTCAGTGTTATCTTTAAAAAAATGTGTAAAAATTGTACACTCTTTTATAAGTTGATGCTGTTCATGGGAAAAACCTCTATGAACTGTTGGAATGTTTAGAATACAATTTTAAAGCATGAAGACCGAATTACTAGAATAGAGGGTCTGAGTCTGCAACAATAGTTTATAGATCGTTAGTCGATTGCAAAATGCCCAATGATAGTCTATTACGATTCCCAGATTCCCATGTTTCAAGATTCCGTAATTGTAAGACATACAGGGTGACAATTTGAAAACTTACCACCCCCCCTATCTTAGTAAATAAACGAGATATTTAAAAAAATCAAAATCCGTTTCGGTAATTTGGAGGGGGAATCACAATGACATAGTTGGCGACGCACCCCCTCCAACCCCCTGCGCCCCAGCCACCCCAACTTTTAAATCTTAAATAGTGACCCCCCATGTGTGATACGTCGTTGGAAAGCTCTGAAAAAATGCTTTCCAACCATACCAAATAGCATTACATTTAGGTTAGTAATTATCGTGCAAATCAAAAAATAAACTAATATGATACATTTGAAATCTGTCGTATTTAAAACGCAACCGGCGAACATTAGACGAACTAAGAGAGAGAATAATTCAAAAATGTCGAAATATTGCAAAACCAACATAGGAAAGGTTCGACAAGAGTTTGAGAATAGATTATAACTGGCGATCAAAAATGAGTTGCTGTCGAGTCGGCTTTGGAAGTCCAAGTTAAATACGATTTTCCATGGGGTTGGAGGGGGTGCGTCGCCAACTATGTTATTGTGATTCCCCCTCCGAATTACCGAAACGGATTTTGATTTTTTTAAATATCTCGTTTATTTACTAAGATATGGGGGGTGGTAAGTTTTCAAATTGTCACCCTGTATGCATCAGTTCTACAGGGAACTGTAGTAACTAACAATATGAACGTATTATACCTAAACATCTATTTATTAATACCGTGCAAATTTGATTATTAACAAATGCAACTAATGAAATAACTTCAATCTTTAAATTCATAACAATCAGTGCAAACAGAACGTTTCTTTAAATAAGCAAAAATGACCTGATTTTCAAACGAAATGTGACAGTAGCACTTGATAAGTTTGTACCTATTCTCTCACAATGCATCTTCCTCAGTAATGTAAAAACGTAAAGTTATTGTAAAATGCCAACTTCAAATAATTCCATGAGATTATACTTGACGAAATTAGTGTAATGGAATTAAATAAACTAAATTAAAAATCACTAGGTATATAAAATTAAAGAAATAAAATGTTTAGTCTTTTCATCCAATTGTTTTAGCTTTATTCATTGCGGTATATCAGATAAGTGAAGGCATAATAGTGTGAAGTAACGCACCCGAACCCGGATCTTGCAAGAACGGCCATCTAGATTATACATGTTAATAGAATGACCACTGACCGCTCAGCAACCCTTAGCCCGAGTAGACGCAAGGATAAGCGGAAGCAAAAACAAGCAGAATGGATATATTTCCTTTTTGCCAACCGTAACTTATATAATACGAGATGGGTTGCTTGATATCAGAAATAATTGAGAGTCTGCGAATTTGTATGGAACAATTAACGGCAAAATGTTAGGGTTGTAAATTGATAAAAGTTTACTGTCGTTAAATTTATAATGCTCTATTAATGTTCCGATATTAACGGGACGATAATTTATCTTACTTTCATTTATTCGTTAAATTATTATATTTATACCCTTACTTTCTGAAAGCATTTGTAAGCTTAATAAAATCGGACGGATAGCCTCTCGGTATGTATTTGGAACACCTAATGTCACTTACGATTCTTCTCGTAGCCCAAGTTTACGGCCTGATACCGATTAGTCAGCGATGGGAGCCATTAAACGACAGTGGACACTTTCATCCCCTCGGATAATTATCGATATCCGCAATTACAAAAAATTTAAATAGTACGGTTAAATTGAAGTGATAAATTATCTAAAAACGCATTCATTTCAAAGCCAAAAGAACTTTAGAAGTTGGAGAACATTAGAGATTCCAAATAAGGAAAACAAATTTCTTGATAATTTGAATATGTGCCTGAAGAAGTAAATCTTAAGCTACAAGATGTTTTTATCGTACAGTCTTTGGCGGAGTTTTGTGAGGGAGAACCGAGGGTAAAAACCCTGTGCATGTAGATTAAAATCCGCCGCAACGAGCCACCAAGTTAAATATCGCTGCAGCTCCCCCACCTCCGAATAAATCTCTAGCAGATCCCACTCCACTACGATAACATTTAACTAAATTTTTACTTCATATAACCTACCAACCTGAATTACATTTAACATATTTCAATTGGGGTTTACATTTTTGTGGCTAAAAACGACGATTCTCCAGGAAAGCCTTTGTTTAGAACGACGCTAATTGTGAGTGACAAGTTAGGAAACTTAAACCTTCCATTTCTAAAAACTTGGGAATAAATATTACTACTTCGCAAGCTTCGCATTGATGTTAGACCCTTAAAGGGAGAAGGTTCTATCTTTGACAGGGTAGTATTATGTGATTGACGTATTTCTCATCAGTATTCCGGCCTCGTGATTGGACAGACGGAGCTGTCAATCAAAAAGTTTTGTGCGCGCCACCCCTTAGTATTCAGCGTTCAAAACCCCAACTCGGCTATGTATTGGAATATTTTTATTCTCGTTTACGGTTTTAATGCACGGTATCAAAATTAAATGGAGATACGTACTTTCCCGAGGAGGGTGAAATTCAATTCAAATTTTAAACGGTTTTTAAAACCATTTTAACTAACTCATCTCCAACTTGAAAGATATCGCAAATATACAATTTACTGAAATTGGATTTCATATTATCGAATTTCATACATTTCGATGTGGCAGACTTTTTGTACCTGTATAACAAACTCGCCTATTTTGAGTTTTGAGGTATGTACACTAAAACTTCTCAGCCATTTGTAACAATTCAAATTGTGTTTGGATCGAGAATATCCGTAGAGACTCGCATTATGAAACGTATCTTTGGCATAGATTTAATATAAAGACTACTTTCATTCCTCATCTTATAAGAATAGAATAAGAATGGATTATAAGAAAGGGGGCATTTAAACCTGTAAGTCAGACTACCAGCATTTCTCATTCGCAATGTTAATCGTCATCTAAGTTTATCCGGTCGGAATTGTGGTTTGTGGTAGGTATTGATTAGTTCTATTAATTTCATTAAGCCTCATAACACGCCATGGAATTCGCATATGAAATCAAATCAATTTCAAAACCGATTCAAAACCAGTAAACCCGGCATTTGTATAATTTTATTGTAAGTAGGTAAATAATCTCATGCAGCACATTGCTTAATATGGGAGCACATATAGTGATAACTCCATCAAATACAGGTATTAGTAACTTACAATAGTATATTGAAAGACAAGTGTTACAATGCGACCTAGTGTAATACGACTATCTTGTGGCACGAGTTTTAAACACTCAAATGCGTGCGAAAAAGGGCCTTTAAAACACACTTGCTTTAAAGTTGCTAAGTAACGATACTTCAAGTATGACTTTTGAAACTGTCATCTGGATGAAATAAAAACTCCTCTTAGGTCGCTTTCTGTAAATGCAGAACATTTCTTTGGCTTTTGTATCTATCCTTTGGTTGAAGCTTTCACAAACGCGCGTAATTTAGGGCATGCTTCCAAATCTGTTCCACTTTTTAATCGCAGTATTGCTTTAAAGTTTTGAATGAATGCACCAAAATATAGAAGATTTAAATACCTTTGACATTTCCTTCATATATGCCAGCATTATCGACGCATTTAAGACTGTATTCGTAAGTAACTTTCCTATTCATCCATGGAAACTACTTTTCATATTCTTTGTAATAGGCTTTACTGGAGTTGGATTTTACACCTACCAACGTTTGTTTAGATTTTACAACAATCAATTTAATGGGCGGTGTATTATCTTTTTCAACGGAAATCGTTTAATTCACAAAGACGATGATTTTTGTAAGCAAACGTCAAGTGACATTTCCATGGCTATCGTGAAATGACGAACACCCAGCCCACTTAATTAGACATGTATTCGAGTATAACGGCAATATGACTTCATTGTATTTCCTATTTTTAAATTATACTGCAGGTATAATAAAAAATACTATAAGATACACGTGTATAATTGGTCTTTAAAGCACTTGCAACGTTAAAGGCACTCCGCTCCGCGTCGTGCCCTTAAACTCGTTGCGCGTGCTTTAAAGACTTGATTATACACTTGTATCTTAATATACTATTTTCTATTTCGGTGCTTTAATTTAATTAAAAAAATCATTATCAGAAAGTATAGGGAACATTAGAACTAACATGTTTTATGTTGGGAACACTTTTTATGCCGTTAAGTTTTAGGTTGGCAGCGTAGTAAGACTGACATTTTGAAGTTCAAACATGGAAGTATTGTACCTACTTGTACTAACTAGTAACTTAAGAGATGCAGATGAGTTACCAAAAAAAACGACTATAATCACTGTCTTTGTACAACAGTTTTCGGCCGAAAACAGTTGTACAAAATCATCATTGTGACACCGAAATAGAAAAATAGTACTTTGTGTACCAAGGCGGGAAAGTGGTTGTTTTCCGGGGCGAAGGAAGATACTTCCTGAGGCCCGGAAAACAACTTTCGTGCCGTGGTGCACACAATATTTTTTATCCTATACACTTACATTTAAAATTAATCCCTCAACAACGTCCGACCGCAAGCGCTTGAATTTGGATTTGCTTTAACGCGTCAACGTGCACGCGTTTGTTTTGTTTATTTCCACGTTGCCTGCTGACTACGCGAAATAGTATATTAAGATACAAGTGTATAATCAAGTCTTTAAAGCACGCGCAACGAGTTTAAGGGCACGACGCAAAGCGGAGTGCCTTTAACGTTGCAAGTGCTTTAAAGACCAATTATACACGTGTATCTTATTGTATTTTTTATTATACCTGCAGTATAATTTAAAAATAGGAAATACAATGAAATCATATTGACGTTATACTCGAATACATGTCTAATTAAGTGGGCTGGGTGTTCGTAATTTCACGATTGCCATGGAAATGTCACTTGACGTTCGCTTATAAAAATCGTCGTCTTTGTGAATAAAACGATTTATGTTGAAAAAGATAATACACCGTCCATTAAATCGCTTGTTGTAAAATCTAATTAACGTTGGTAGGTGTAAAATCTCAATCCAGTAAAGCCTATTAATTATCAAGCATATGAAAAGTTGTTTCCATGGATGAATAAGAAGTTACTTACGAATAAAGTCTTAAATGCATCGATAATGCTGGCATATATGAAGGAAATGTCAAAGGTATTTAAATCTTCTATCTTTTGGTGCATTCATTCAAAACTTTAAAGCAATGCTGCGATTAAAAAGTGGAACAGATTTGGAAGCATACCCTAAATTACGCGCGTTTGTGAAAGATTCAACCAAAGGATAAGTACAACAGCCAAAGAAATGTTCTGCATTTACAGAAAGCGACCTAAGAGGATTTTTTATTTCATCCAGATGACAGTTTCAAAAGTCATACTTGAAGTATCGTTACTTAGCAACTTTAAAGCACGTGTGTTTTAAAGGCCTTTTTTCGCACGCATTTGAGTGTTTAAAACGGAGATTGTGATTCAGGTATAATAAAAAAAATTTTACGAAACGGTGCAATCTAAGTGGGCCCACGAGTATATTTTTACTCGTAGATTTACCTCTTTCCCTTGTAATACAGTTCAACGCAAATTCAAATTCTAGCGCGCTTGCGATTACACAGTGCCGAGTCACCGAAGGGAGTCACGGTGCAACAGAGCAGAGGTGCAAGTGGAGAATACCGATCATGTGCGAACTGAGTTGACATTTCCGGCATTTCACTGGCGCGTGATTATTTCCTTAGAAAATAACGGGATTTAAGGGGTTGTAATTAATACCAGGCGCATTTGAAATTATTACTGGTCTTGTGTTTTAACAAATGTGTTTTAAAATTGAATGTGTGTTTTCAGGGACAAAATCACACCGGTTACATTTTAAATCCTTGGCAGGATCCATGTCTTGTCAAATGTTAGATACTTTTAAGACTGGATTTATGCTTGGTGACGAACGCGCAATGGGCACACTTTAAATCCTTGATGATCTTGTATTTTAAAAAAATGTGTTTTATAAATAGATTTATTCATTCCTTACAGTCACACTGGACACATTTTAACTTTGGGGTAGTCTCGTATGTTAAAATGCTACTTATTGCGGATAAGCGGTGTTCTACTTACAGTGCAAAGTACATCTTGGTGTTAAATGTATTGATACAGATGATCGTTATTGAAAGTAAATGGGAGATAAGAGATTATGACTTGAGTTTGAAACGTTTGAATTGGTCACGTGATATTGGGAAAGTATTCAAATTCACGAAACATTGATAGGTATAGGTTCGCGGTAATTAAATAAATTCTTGAATTCAGTAAAATAAAGTGAACATAGGGTAAATTTAATTATTAAATCAGTGTTGGCGATTTTATGTTTCTTATTTAATTAAAAAGAAATAACTTCTTTGACATTTTATTACAACCGCGCCATCTAGCTTACATAAGGCGTATTTTTTTTCTCGCCTAGCCGACAAAATTGAATTTTCTCGCTCCATGCGTGCAATTGTCTTCTTTCGCGTCCTCACACAGGCGAGAAAATGTAAGTTTCTCCTTTTATAGGATAAAAAATAATTGTGTTACCTTATGTACTTCATTATGTGTTGAGCGAATGTATAATAAGTAGGTATATTAAACCTGCAATGAGCATTAAGAGATTTCTTGGACGATCGACTAATTGAAGTAGGTACAATAGTCGACTAAATTGGTAATTTATTCACGTTTGAACCAGTTATTTCCACAGACATTGTAAAATCGTTGCTTGCAAAATATATCATAAATAGGATATATTTATTATATCTCGTAAATGTGTGACAAATTTGAAACAGTATACAGTGTGTTCCAAATCGGGTGGGATTGCATGGGTAACTTTGTTATTATTAAAGATAGAGAATTGGTTAAATGGGCAATGTTTTGCAGTTTTGGATGCTTATTTAAAATTTCCTTATGAAAATCCAAAATGTCGCATAGGTTCGACGTAAATTCAAAAAAACTAAAATTGGTCATTTCCTTGAATGTCTTATATCATCGAAAGTATAAGAGATATAACAAAAACTTTTATATAAAAGTTACTGTCTTTGATACGCTTAACTTAGAATTGATGTCAATAAAAAATTCAAGATGGCCACTTTTGAGGAACATTTACCAACTTCCTAAAGTTAAATGGGCGCCATATTGGATTTTTAGATTACTTGATAGATTTTTAAATTCTCTTTTCAACGAGCTATTATAACATAAGATTGAAAATAAGATACCAGTTATATTAACGGTTTTTGTATTTTAATCAAGTAGTCTGCGACGAATAAAAAAAATTATCAAAGTCCTCGTTTGAGATCGAAGGGACTTCAGCGCATTTTTGTGTGGCAGATCAGTATTCTATTAGCCACTTTCGACTCAACCATCAATAACAGATCTTGTCGAAGGCTACTACATTCACTAACCGCTTCCCACTTTCCTCGTGCACCCGCAATTCGCTTTTAAAGATTTGACTCCACCATCAGTAAGATCGTGTCGGGGGCTACCACATTCCCTTTGACGGTACCCCTTCCGACGTCCCGTTCACCCGCAATTCGCGTTTGAAGATTTGACTCCACCATCAGGAAGATCGTGTCGGGGGCTACCACATTCCCTTTGACGGTACCTCCTTCCGACGTCCCGTTCACCAGCAATTCGCGTTTGAAGATTTGACTCCACCATCAGGAAGATCGTGTCGGGGGCTACCACATTTCCTTTGGCGGTACCCCCTTCCGACGTCCCGTTCACCCGCAATTCGCGATTGAAGATTTGACTCCACCATCAGTGAGATCGTGTCGCGGGCTACCACATTCTCTTTTACGGTACCCACTTCCGACGTCCCGTTCACTCGCAATTCACTTCTATTGGCGACACGAGAAAGAGAGACAGCGATTCGAGATTCACGAAACGTTAAACCGCGTGAGTTCGCAACGGAAGGTAAAAGGCGCCTGATTACTTCTCGAAGACGCGCGCGCGCGCCTCGCAAAAGGTCGTTAATTTCGCCCCTATGACAAAAAACAAAATTCCGCCACGCAGGAGTTGTGCGCGTTTACAACATCTTTCCGACGACACCAATTTCAAAAGAATCGGACCAAAACTGTAGTAGAAGATAGGAAAAAACTGAAAAACCTTCACGTTAGTATACTACGCTCGAGGATGACGCCCAGATGTCGCCAACCCCACATCATGTAGCCATGTCCCTAAGGTTGACAAATTTCACGGCCCTGTAGATACACGTACACCCGTTGCCTTTCTACAAGAGTTCTTCTACGCGCCCACATTTGCTGCCAGCCAGCCAGCCAGCCAGCCAGCCAGCCAGCCAGCCAGCCAGCCAGCCAGCCAGCCAGCCAGCCAGCCAGCCAAAGTGAGATTAAAAGCTACTTTTTACAAATAAATTTGCAAAAATGCGCTAAAAACAAAACAAAATCTATTCGAGGCAACCAAACAATGAAAATAATTACACCAGATGTTTTTAGGCAACGTGTTGCCATTGATGATTATTATTGTAGTGGTAGCTACTTCCACTGTACTTTTATTTTTTAATTAAGTACTTACTTTTATAATTTAATGTACTGTACATAATTCGTGAATTGTGTCCTGAGCGGCCAGTTTGTTGGTAGGTAGCATAAACTAACCCTTCCTTCGAAACATACGTTGTCGAGAAAAATCCTTTAAGGAAGTTTATTGGAGAATTTGTAAATAATGGTGAGCAGTTACAGATCCTACGAAGATTACCGGTCCAATTACATGACTTCCCATTATGCCATAAAATGCATTAATTTAAAAATATATTACTTGATTTCGGCGTGAAACTACAACATGTAGGTTTTCCTGTGACGAGTAGTGTTCATAATGTCGATTTTGAACACTTCGCAGTTACAAAAATAAGATTCATCTGTCCATATACTCGGACTGGTAAAACTGTTAGTTTCGATATTCTTGCGGATAAACCACCTACAAAATGTGACCTGGGACAATGCATCAATGGTAATACATTGTGTAAAATAAAGCGAAGTGTCTTGAAATGTCTTTAACTGGATAATGGCATGACTTTTTTCGAGGAGATAGTTTGTAGTTATACCACCATTTGTAGGTATGTAAGTATGGATAATAAGTCAATAAGCGATGTTATAAAAATCAAATTTTTCTAGACCTAATGCTTATATAAAATTTTGGAGGGAGTTGTAATGCCCAAACCCCCCCTCTCATGAGTGCGTCCCAGATTTTTTTAAACATCTGATGTAATTATTTTCATTGTTTTGTTGCCTCGAATAGATTTTGTTTTCTTTTTTTTTAATTCATCACAGCCTACTTAATTAAAATATAAAAACCGTTGATATAACTGGTATCTTATTTTCAATCTTATATTATGATGGCTCGTTGAAAAGAGAATTAAAAAATCTATCAAGTAATCTAAAAATCACATATGGCGCCTATTTAACTTTAGGAAATTGGTAAATGTTCCTCAAAAGTAGCCATCTTGAATTTTTTTGTTGACATCAATTCTAAATTAAACGTATCAAAGACAGTAACTTTTATATAAAACTTTTTTTTATATCTCTTATACTTTCGATGATATAAGACATTCAAGGAAATGACCAATTTTAGTTTTTTTGAATTTACGTCGAACCTATGCGACATTTTGAATTTCCAAAAGGAAATTTTAAATAAGCATCTAAAACTGCAAAACATTGCCCATTTAACCAATTCTCTATCCTTAATAATAACAAAGTTACCCATGCAATCCCACCCGATCTGGGACACACTGTATAATGCACAACAAGTTTTGACATTGCATTGCTATGCCCTTTTAAAGTGTTGCGACATTTAAAAACCTACAATAAAACTCCCTGAAACCAAACGGTAGTGATGCAGGGATAACACGATAGTACGAATATAGTGCCGAAAACCCGAAAGTTAGTGAAACTATAAGCTCCTTTCTGAGAATCAAAAATGCGCTAAAAATGTAAAAATATACAACTTGTACTATTTAAATTTCGAAATTTATTTTGGAATTGTTTTTGGTTTGTATATATTGAAGAATGTATTTTGCTTCAAAAATACAGTTATATTATGTATATATTTTAATAAAGCGAACACAGCCTAGACTTTTGATGTAAAGATTACGCTTATTGCGACTGTACGCCACTGGAACGATGCTTTAATGCGGTTTCAATTTTCCGCGGTGCCAGTGATTTCCTTTCTGAATCTTTAAAAATTATCAAAGTCCTCGTGTGAGATCGAAGGGACTTCAACGCATTTTTGTGTGGCTGATCAGTATTCTATTAGCCACTTTCGACTCAACCATCAATAACAGATCTTGTCAAAGGCTACTACATTCACTAACCGCTTCCCACTTTCCGCGTGCACCCGCAATTCGCTTTTAAAGTTTTGACTCCACCATCAGTAAGATCGTGTCGGGGGCTACCACATTCCCTTTGACGATACCCCCTTCCGACGTCCCGTTCACCCGCAATTCTCGTTTGGAGATTTGATTCCACCATCAGTAAGATCGTGTCGCGGACTACCACATTCTCTTTGACGGTACCCACTTCCGACGTCCCGTTCAGCCGCAATTCGCGATTGAAGATTTGACTCCACTATCAGGAAGATCGTGTCGGGGGCTACCACATTCCCTTTGGCGTCGCGGTTTGAAGACTTGACTACACCATCAGTAAGATCGTGTCGCAGGCTACCACATTCCCTTTGACGGTAGCCACTTCCGACGTCCCGTTCACTCGCAATTCACTTCTATTGGCGGCACGAGAAAGAGAGACAGCGATTCGAGATTTACGAAACGTTAAACCGCGTGAGTTCGCAACGGAAGGTAAAAGGCGCCCGAAGTTGACTACTTCTCGAAGACGCGCGCGCGCGCCTAGCAAAAGGTCGTTAATTTCGCCCCTAGGACAAAAAACAAAATCCCGCCACGCAGGAGTTGTGCGCGTTTACAACATCTTTCCGACGACACCAATTTGAAAAGAATCGGACCAAAACTGTAGTAGAAGATAGGAAAAAACGCCCACATTTGCTGCCAGCCAGCCAGCCAGCCAAAGTGATATTAAAAGCTACTTTTTACAAATAAATGTGCAAAAATGCGCTAAAAATTCAATTTGTATTAGTTCTTGATAACACTCTCACAAGATGCACAACACCTTTTCCTTTGCCATTTTATATCTTCCATACACTAATAGCTGGCGGAGAAAAAGATGGGTTTTTGCTAATATACAGGGTGCCACTAAAACAAATGTTTCTTACTAGTTTTTATATTTATTTTCATTTTATTTAGTATGCCTCTCTTGCCCTCAGCACGCTTGTGCCCAATTGTTGTAGTTGTGGTTCAGCTATAATTTTGTTGATCATTGTTTCACAAAACTCAATTCGTCTATCTGGGTCATCATCCCCAAGTTCTTGAAGTATCTTCATTTTATAGGGATGATATTTGAAAGTGGTGAAGTTCCAATACCCGCCTAACTGTTTCATGGGTTAGGCCTGTCTCCGTCTCTTCATCAGCTGCCCGACGAGTTGACATTGAGGGATTTATGGCAAATTGGCCGAGAACTTTAACCTGAGCTGCTTCATTAAGCAATCTTACTGATAACAGATCCCGTTTCTTCGAATTTAGCGGCCAAATCTTGGACGTAGGCATGGCTTACATTTCTCCCTGGATTAAACGTTTTAGCTGGTCTAAAAGATGATCGATGTTCGGAGCCATAAATAAATATTATTTCCACTCGTGCCTACTAGATTCGAAAAACAGAAAAATCTCGTCCCACTTGTTTTAACTGCAAAACTTGTGAAACAATAAAAAGACAATACGGATTTTTAGCGCATTCTTTAAGAATTAAAAAAAATATGCTATTGTTTACGTTTCGTCCGTCCGTCCGGACCCACCTCTGTTTTGAACTACTTCTAGGGGAATAGTCCTAGAGTCCTGGAATTGTTTGCAGTAGGTAGGATATACCTTGAAGGTGTGCCAGACGGCCATTAAATTTGGCTGTTTATAAGCCCCCCCCCCCCACGCATTATTTCCTGAGATGCTGTTTTTGAAAGTAAAACGTGCATAACTTTTACATACGACAACCAATTGGTCTCAGATTTTGCATACGCATGCTTTGGTGGTGCCAAGTTAAACTGTAGAAACTTTAGAAAATGGGGGGGGGGGGTAAACACATGTTCTACCCTTCATGGTATTCTAATGAAAAGTCTGATCGAAATAAATTCGTTTGTAC
This sequence comes from Photinus pyralis, assembly GCF_008802855.1. Lineage (NCBI taxonomy): Eukaryota > Metazoa > Arthropoda > Insecta > Coleoptera > Lampyridae > Photinus > Photinus pyralis. Next base: position 119,165 of record NW_022171981.1, read on the forward strand.
AAAACTATAAATTTCCCGTGCGACTCTTTTTCGAGATCAGTGAGCGACGGGGCTTGGAGGGGGGGGGGGGTTAAAAATTAATTTATCTTTCATTGTATTGTAATTAAAGGTCTCAACGAAAGGAATTAATCTCTACCAGCCATAGCCCTCCTCCTCGACGTCTTATCGTGATCGGGTATATTCCCTTATACCTCAAGAACGGATTGTCGGAAGAGGGTACTCACAAAGACGTCTGGAAGAAATGTATTCATTGGTGATGTCAGAACCAAATCTATTTTGGGTAAAAAATGCGCTTTATCTGCACAAGAGTTGTGCACAATTTATACTTGTTTTAACACCCTTACAAAAAACGCTTAAATTTTTTTTTTTTTGTTAATTATTAAATTTTTGTTAGTTGTTATACCTATCTTTTAGTGCTAACTGTTTCAGTAAAAGTGGAAAGTTTTCTTCCACACCTAAATCATGTTTGAAATTTAAATTGATTTATTTCAGGATTACAAATTTGCTATTGTTCTCTTGAAGCTTTTCGCTATGATGAACTCGCTCTTGTGATGTAGAAGAGGAAAACTTTGCCTGCGGAATTAAAGTTTTAGTCCTTTATTTTTCACCAAATAGTGCTTCAGCTGATATTGTATGATATTGATTTTCAAATGCAAACTTGACCTTATGCCAATTAAAAACTGCTCCTCTTCACCTCAATCTTTTTGATACCTTTTTAGAATGTCAATCCGTTGGTGAGCAAACGGCTAAATGTTACATTTTATCATTTTTATCATTTTCCTCCAACACAAATTTTAAATCAATAAATAACATAATCCTACGAGTTTGCTTTATTTGCATTTTACCCTTTTTTATGAATAATTATAAAATTTAAAAATTCTTAAAGGTGATGAAATCTCTCCATCTTCTTTGCAACTGTCAGCGCTAAGAAATGTATGGTAAATATTGTATAAGTAATGTCGAACTAATCTAAAACTAAATCACATTTCTCCTTTGGACGCATACATCAAACGAACAATTAGTTCCATTGTTTCGACTTGAGGATGACAGAATAGTTTGGGCGACCTAGGTGAAATTCACTGCACTTCTACGAATCAAATATGACTGAATTTACGGTACGCTCTCAAAAACATTTTTTGCTACATTTTAAAGTATTCCTCAATTAGAATATAGTTTTTTTTAATTGCAGCTGATAATTAAAAGTAACAAAATATACAAACGTGGCGAGTCGCCTATAATTCTTTCAGCACTTTCAAAATACGAGAAAAAATGATAAATTCATTGTAAAACACTTGAATAAAAACAGAATTTTTTAATGAACAACCTAACATCAACCCCAATGAGAGAAATCTGTTAGTAATTTATTAATAGCGCAAGAAACAGCACATACTTATACATTTCCAACGGGCCAATATGACCTACAGGCCAAGTGGCAATCGCCACCCGCCCCCCCGGACCAGTCCGCCCCTGGAGATAATGCTCTTTGTCTCTTCCCCAACGATCTTGGTGCACGAACAACGATTTTGACATGTTTTAATGAAAATCTATGTGGTCGCCAAAAATGCTACAAATTCATGTCTTGGTCATTGATATAATGCTCTTGGTCTTTTTCCTAACGATCTCGGTGCAAGATTTACAATTTTGACATGTGTTGATAAAAATCCACGTGGACTCAGAAAAAGAATTGAATATCTTGTATATTTTGCTCTAAAATTTTTGACCTAGACCACAGAGAAGAGTTATATTGAATTGTTAGACATCTAAGGGAATAATCTAGTCCGAACTCGATACGTGACCTAGGGAATGAAATATGTTGATTTCTATTATATTGAGCCCTCAGTTTTTCCTGCTCCCGATTCACTCGAAGTCCTATAACCTTTGTTTCTGTTGAAACAGCCTCCTCAACAGCGTTCGTCTTCAATGTCCAAAGTACCCGTGTACCAAATTTCAACAATATCGGCCACATTTAAAAAGAGTTATAGCGCACACGGACGGGCAGACGAACAAGGATAGTAATTGCAACTGTCACTACATACACATATTATACATTTTTACTATTGTTATTCAGATCAGCTGAAAGGATGATCAGGAAGTAATCGTTCAACCGTTAGCAGCGAATTACCACAATGGTACATTAAAGTCATTTGTAACTAACTATCTCTTATCAGATTTCGATGTAAGTATGTTAGGCACGTTATATTTACAGCATTTCAAAAGGTGGGCATTTATACATTACTAATGTAATGCAGTTCTTAATATCCCAAAGGTCGCTCATGACGTCTTTCCGGCTAGCGTGTAAATTTGGTGAGTTAATGTTTCTGCATTTTTTTAGGAGATCTGTTTCTATTCGTACCACGTATATTTGAAAGCGCGCAAAAAGAATGTTTTTCGATAGCTACTTCCTCATCATTCGGCAAGTCGGGCCGTCAAAATTAAAACTGTTGTTTTCCTGAAGCCGGGACATCTTTGAAAGACAGGTAACGGCGTTTTAAAGATACTTATTTTAAGGTATTTATATTTACCTACGTTTTGTAGGAAATGCGTCAAAGCTTTTTTGTGTGCCAATTGGGAAAGGTACCTAGTCACGTTACACATAAAAAATGTAGCTTATTTCCAATATCGGATTTTCCACGGTTACTGTGATCAAACTTTAATTTCGTAGCTTATGCACGCGATATTTTACGGATAGTGTTTGTAGATCCATTTCTTAAAGCTTTTATTATTTATATTTAGAAAGTGTACACTGCGTGCGTGTTTTTAATAACACAGGTCGTAGAGTACATGCATGAAATTGTATGTTTGAACAACCTTTGCTCCTCTAAAACAAAACTCGAACTTTTTCGAAATTATAGGATACTTCTTTTACTATAATATTAACACCATATGTTTTCCACGAGTACGTTGGATCTCTGCGTTGAACCCCATCTGTAATTTTGAAAGGGGGTGGAAGTCACAGCCTTAACGATTAATCGTATCGGGTGAACTTGTTAGGCTTTTACTTTTATATTCACGCGACGTTTCGTTCTCGGGAACAAAGAAAAAATATATAAATATACCAAACCTACAGTTAGTATACATCAAATATTGGAACGCACCCCTTAAATCTATAATATAGAGTGAAACATTTCCTGTTAAGTATACTTTAATGTTTGATAATAGAGCATTGAACTGAATGTAAAACTTTGCGCAAGAAATGTGTAAATAATGCTGACAATCATAGTAATTGCATAAGCGAATGCGAATAAACGCTTTACAGTGTATTGTTACTTGTTACAGTCAATGAGCGTCAATGGTATGATTTATTATTCCACGTTAGTAAACTATCAACTGTTAACGTACACTGATTAATGTATTTTTTCTATTTACCAAAGATTGAAGAATTTGCTGTGAAACGACTTATTCCTGGTTTCTTTCTTAATAAATTACTAGAAAAATCCGAATAATATGTCGGGTGTGAAATGTGCAGCCTTGCTTAAATGTACCACAGTTACACTATTAGGTACTTATCTCACTAGATATTGTTTTCCATGCGGCAAACTCTCAATAATATGAAAAATCCTGCAGCGCGTTTATTTATTAAAGTACATTTAGCAACCCTTATATCGTTATAAAGAAAAACTTGTCCTTTTTAAAAATGTCAAAGCCAACATGACTATCATTAAAAAAAATTAAAGTTTGTATTATAACTCAAAAACTGTAAAATGTAGAAGGAAATTAGTATTCATAATGCATTAAAATATCTAAAACTTTTATTCGTGTCATTTTGCTTATTTATAATAATAACTATTCTATAACAGTTAAATGAAAAATCATTAAATCTGTTTTTCGCTCATATCTAGTAAACTGTGGATTTTTTCAAAAAACAAAAGCAGCTCTTAAATAAGCTCTTAAAACGACAACTCTTTCCTCATTTAACCGAATCTGTATATATTATGGTTTCCAAGATCCTAATGCTTAAAATGAAAAGAAAAACTCACCCTGTATATTAAAAAAACAAGGAGGCATTGGAATTTCTTAACTAAAGAGTAAAAATTGATCACCATTTCAAAATTAAAATGAATTATGATTTATTTTGTTTAATACCGCGTTACTCCTTTCCCATTGGTTCTCCGACTGTCCGTGGTGTAAATTCGAGTAGGTGGATGATTTTGTCTAGAGCTAGTGTGCCTCAAACAACCTACAATTCAAATCAGTGTTGCTAAAATATTATTTTATTTTTTATTATAATTTGTGAATTAAACCAGCGCACAATACAAAACAAAAGATCCAGACAGGGAAGCAGAGCAAGTATGTGTTTAACCTAAGGGGTTTTAATGTTAAAAGCTCAAAAGTTAACCACTAGGTTAATCACTTCATGGCTTATCTGTGAACCAAATTTGAGCTTTACATTTCAAAAATTTTTGAGAACGAGCGATCGGGCGTTGAGACTTTTTGCCGTTTTTACTAAAGTATCTGCTCAAAATACTCGTGCTACTTAATAATAAGCATATTACCAGGGAAAGATGCCGACTTGGCAGTCTTGTTGGCTTAAACCACTTTCGAGCGTGAAACCTTATAAAACCTGTTAGAAGGAAATCATACGAAAATAGAATTTCATGGACAAAATCCCAGGTCGTAGAGGTGGAAGAAAATCCGAAGTTGGTACAGTGCTCTATGTTTCGACTGCAAATATTTCTTTGAATTGTTACTTTTCCAGAGTGTATCTCTGGAAAATAGCTTAGAAATTGTTAAAAGTGGATAAAAGTGAGCATTTAATTAACATTTGATTCAGTAAAAAGAACGAACGCTTATAGGATGCCTCCCTAATATAGTTCAATAACAGTTACGGTTCAAGAAGGACACGGCAAATTTTGCTTTAGTCCGATCTAGATCAAGAAAAAAATTATCAAAGACCTCGTTTGAAATCGAAGGGACTTCAGCGCATTTTTGTGTGGCAGATCAGTATTCTATTAGCCACTTTCGACTCAACCATCAATAACAGATCTTGTCGAAGGATACTACATTCACTAACCGTTTCCCACTTTCCGCGTGCACCCGCAATTCGCTTTTAAAGTTTTGTCCACCATCAGTAAGATCGTGTCGGGGGCTACCACATTCCCTTTGACGGTACCCACTTCCGACGTCCCGTTCACCTGCAATTCGCGATTGAATATTTTACTCCACTATCAGGAAGATCGTGTCGGGGGCTACCACATTCCCTTTGACGGTACCCACTTCCGGCGTCCCGTTCACCTGCAATTCGCGATTGAAGATTTTACTCCACTATCAGGAAGATCGTGTCGGGGGCTACCACATTCCCTTTGACGGTACCCACTTCCCACGTCCCGTTCACTCGCAATTCACTTCTATTGGCGACACGAGAAAGAGAGACAGCGATTCGAGATTTGCGAAACGTTAAACCGCGTGAGTTCGCAACGGAAGGTAAAAGGCGCCCGAAGTTGACTACTTCTCGAAGACGCGCGCGCGCCTCGCAAAAGATCGTTAATTTCGCCCCTATGACAAAAAACAAAATTCCGCCACGCAGGAGTTGTGCGCGTTTACAACATCTTTCCGACGACACCAATTTCAAAAGAATCGGACCAAAACTGTAGTAGAAGATAGGAAAAAACTGAAAAACCTTCACGTTAGTATACTACGCTCGAGGATGCCGCCCAGATGTCGCCAACCCCACATCATGTAGCCATGTCCCTAAGGTTGACAAATTTCACGGCCCTGTAGATACACGTACACCCGTTGCCTTTCTACAAGAGTAGAACACTCACATTTGCTGCCAGCCAGCCAGCCAGCCAGTCAAAGTGAGATTAAAAGCTACTTTTTACAAATAAATTTGCAAAAATTCGCTAAAAAGCAATGAACCAATACGTAATCTAAATTACGAGAGAGTCGAATTTGGATTCAAAAGATCATTTACGATGAGTAGTGTTCGATGAGCGACATCGATTTAATTTTTACTAGTTACTGCGGATGATATGCTAATAATACAGGCCATTTGTGCTCAAACGGGCATCTAGCGGGAAAGTTGTGGGGTAGTTTTGATTTCTTTGATTCTATATGTTTTTTGGGGTGCTGAATCCGCATCAGTTTTGTGCTTACAACTTGAAAACTATCAACTTTTCGAAAATAACCTTCCTATTCAAAATGAAAGTACATGAAATTTCCTACAGACCCCACTATTTAGTTTTTTCCTCGATAAACCGTTCGGGTTCGGGCGCCAGTTGAAAATTGGGGTATTTCAGCTGTATCCGCAAATGCCCATCTTTTATTATTATTTTATTATTATTCTGTGCAAAGATAAATCCGTACTTTTCATTGTCTACCGGTCTCCTCAAAAGATTTTATAACTGTTCCGTCTGGTATAAAACTCTCCCACTCCTTCACAGATGAGCCAAGGCCCAATACGTCACCGTGTACCTGCTTTTGCAGTCTGGAGACCCTCCTCCCATTCACATACATACACACCCTCACAAAGTTACACAGATGGACGGACGGAAAGTCCAAAATCATGAACTCGCTTTTTGTCGCTGGTTAACATGTAAACAGAAAAGAAATAAATCGGGTTCAGTTGTTAGCAGACAAATTTAAGCTGGGGTAATTGCGTTACCCCACTCCGAGGAGTACGTGATTCTTCAGAACACCGGAGCAAGAGGGATAATGCCGTTGAATAGGAAATCAATATACCCCCTTTTGCCATTTGAATTTTTTGAATTAATAATGACCACAGCGCCAATTTCCCAAATTCAACAATAATTATCCAAACATGCTAAGGTAGGGTTTTGTGATTTCTTTATCTGGTTCGGAAGAGAGTGGGAATAGTTTTAGATGGCACAGTATAAGTATTATATATTATAAATAATATAATAATATGATATAGTGTTGTTCGTTAGAAATTAACTTTTCATACAATTCTGGACTACAATAAACACCTTGAATGTTATAAACATGAGAAAAAACCACCCTTACATATGAAATTCAAATAATAGTCGGTAAATGCAAGGAATTCACTTATTGACAACGCTTAATATTAATTTAGGGTTTTAGTGCGAAAAAACTATGTTTTGTGGAGATAGCCGAAATACGCCAATTTTCAACTGGCGCTTGAGCCCGAACGGTTTATCGAGGAAAAAAACTAAATAGTGGGGTCTGTAGGAAATTTTATGTACTTTAATTTTGAATAGGAAGATTATTTTCGAAAAGTTGATAGTTTTCAAGTTGTAAGCACAACACTGCCAAAAAAATATCTTTTTCAACTTCTTTTGTATTTTTTTCAATGTTGCGTCATGAAATTTTGTTAGCAAACCTCAGATTCGGATTCAGCACCCCAAAAAACATATACAGGGTGTCCCTAAAAGGTCTGTACAACGCGCTACCAGGGGTTCTTGGTATCAAAATAGGACGATTTAACCCTACTTACCTCTATCCAAAAGTGCTTCGTTAAGGCGCTATCTACCGCCAAAGATTCAAAAAACAAATCGTTATTTTTATTTTATCGGAAAATGGTTTTGCCGATTAAAATGAAAGTCGGGATGTGAATGTCTAATGTAAAAAGGGTCTTTGTGATATCATCGTTTTGATTGTAGTTGCTATGTAGGTGGTAAAATACTGACCATCCACATCTGAAGAGGTCTAAAACTTTTTAACTACTATTTTGACGGCTCTGAATTTTTAGACACTGATAGACAGTTTACTTGCAAGCATTTTTTGTCTCTTGATGAATATCGCTATCTGTGATGGTTTACGAAAAAAAAAAAATTTAGGCATGATGAATGGCATGCACCATACATGCGATTGTTCCTCAAAAACCATAAGTGCAAGCAAGAAGTAGGCTATGAAACCGTAGTGCAAGCAAGTAATGTAGAATAAAACGAACACAACAGAGTAAGTCAATGTAATGTATTAATTTAAACGTACTAAATGTTCAAAGTGACCACCATTTTCACGCATACAAAGCATTATACGGCGTAATAAATTAAACTGTGCCCTTTGCAACATTGGTACGTTATTTTTTAAAGTTTTAAGTCTTCAAGCAAAACGTAAATTGTTAAAGTTTAAGAAACAACAAACAAACGTTACGCCACTCTAAGGTTTAACAGCCATCTTCTGATTTTTTGAGGAACAATCGCATGTATGGTGCATGCCATTCATCATGCCTAAAATTTTTTTTTTATCGTAAACCATCACAGATAGCGATATTCATCAAGAGACCAAAAATGCTTGCAAGTAAACTGTCTATCAGTGTCTAAAAATTCAGAACCGTCAAAATAGTAGTTAAAAAGTTTTAGACCTCTTCAGATGTGGATGGTCAGTATTTTACCACCTACATAGCAACTACAATCAAAACGATGATATCACAAAGACCCTTTTTACATTAGACATTCACATCCCGAATTTCATTTTAATCGGCAAAACCATTTTCCGATAAAATAAAAATAACGATTTTTTAAAAAATCTTTGGCGGTAGATAGCGCCTTACCGAAGCACTTTTGGATAGAGGTAAGTTGGGTTAAATCGTCCTATTTTGATACCAAGAACCCCTGGTAGCGCGTTGTACAGACCTTTTAGGGACACCCTGTAGAATCAAAGAAATCAAAACTACCCCACAACTTTCCTGGTAAAAATACAATTTAACTGGATTATAAGTCACTTGTGAAATAGTTTACATTTGAAGCAGTTGCTTTGTCTATTGAACTACTCCCGTCAAAATAAGTTTACGAGCACGAAAATCGCGGCCGAACAGACTACAAATTTCGCCTAGTACAGTCAAATTAGACCAAAAAATGGGCATTCCGTGCATCAAATATATGTCATCTCTAATTTTTCTTTTAAATTGTTAGGATCAATATGGATGTGAAAAATCCAAGTTTTCGACATTGAAAGACCTGTGCGAGCGACACAGCACTTGAAAATATGTCATTTTTCTTACCATTTTTTGGTTTTTATAAGTTTTACTCCTGAAGGACCGATTTTAATGCAACTATTGTCATATCTAGATAACATTTCTGACAATTTAAGCCCTTAACGATCTCCGCAAGTCTAATAGTTTCCGAGATACAGCGCGGCGCTTCAACTATTGGTAAATTTATTAGTTTTACAAGTTTTATCAAAATTTGCGTTTTTTCTTCGCAGAAAGTACATAATCACAAAATATGCAGGATGAATTATCGTAAGTCGTGAGTCGTAATAAACTTGTTGTTGAAAAAGTGCTAAAAATTGCGAATAATGAAAGCAAATTAAAAATTGATTTTTGTCTTTTAGTGGAAAAATATATATTTTTATACGATGCCTTATTCAGTGATCATTCAAACCATAGTGTTGTGAGTAAGCTTTCTGCTTTTGCCCTTTTGAATGCAATCCATGCAACAGGTAGTGGATCTTGCTGAAGAAGAAGAAGAAGATAACAACTTTCTTATCATGGGAGAAGCTGGGGATCCAGAGGATATCAACATTCTGGCTCTTTCTGTGAGGCTGAGGATTTATGGAGACTCCTCACCACAAAGTCCCCCCAAACGAACAAAATTATAAAAATGTTCATGAGGTTTTTATGCGAAAAAAAGGCAAATTTGATTAAAACAATAATAAACGAATTTTTGAAACGCTGTATCTCCAAAACTATTAGACCTAACCATCAGGGACCTAACACTTTAAAATAAAAATAGAAATGACACATCTGAGGCAAGATATGATAATTTGACTGGACTAGAAATACATCCTTTTTGTACTATTTACTTACATCTATGGGAATAAACTTTTTCAAAGCAGGTGGAAATAAAGTCTATACTTTTGAATGGCAATTTTACAGTCACATTATTATATATTATATTATAAAAATATAACGTTATAAGGGTCCGTTTTCCTTGTCTCAATTACACTTATCTGACAGTTTAACTTACACAAAAAAACCGGCCCTAAGAAATCTTTGCATCTTATCATATCAGTGATTGATTGAGTGATTGATTGATTTTACTCATTCCTTTGGCACACATACGTACATAGGAGGCGTTAACGAGGAAATAAAATACATACATAAAATATAAAAAGAAAATCACATATCACACAGGTAAATCACAGTAGTTAAAGCATTTTCTACATCCATCCACATATTCGTCAATGGTGTAGAAGCAGTTGCGTATTAAACTTTTTTTTTATTTCCCTACGAAATATACCCAGGGACTTGCAGGCCTTCAGTTTTTCCGGGAGCAAGTTGTATATGTGAATTCCGGCAAACATGGGGGACCTTTTGTAGAAGGTGTAATTCGGTGTAATTCAAACGTGAACGTAATAGTAACGCAATTAATCGTAAATACGAAAGGAGTCGAAAGTGTCTTTGGCTATGTTTGTTTTTTTACGTGACACGCATACTCAACCGACTAAAACATTCATTCTGATTGGTCACAAAGGCTGTGTGTTGTATGGTTTCACTTAAACGGGAGGACATCTGTTGTGTATATAACAGAAAATAGTATAAAATAAAGTTAAAATGAACTCTAACTGCACACATGCTAATCGGAGCTTATTATTCTCCCGTCTAGCTATAAAGAGACGCGAAACAAACAACACCGATACTAAACCGCACAACACAATTTTATTTAAACAACCGCCAAAGAAACACGTACCTATTCAATTTAATAAATTGTTATAATCAATCATGAATCAAAGGCATCACGGCCCTAAAAGACGTTTTGTTCATATTTAAATATGAAGATTAATTATGCAATTATAGCAGCGGGCACAAAGAAGAGCAGGTCGAAATATGTTGATTATAAAATACATATTCATATTTTTTTACTACACAAATGTACCTCACCAACAAAGAGCGGGGACGTCGCTTAAAAAACTTAGTGAAAAAGTCAAGTCACCAGCCGCAGCGTGTCTGGTGTATAATAGTATGACGCACACAAAAGTACAAAATGTTGAAATGTCACGCAGAATTTCAGGGCTACTACTTATCAAAATAAATGAGACTGTCACCTATCTATTCGTCACTGACACGAGATCAAACGGCCACAAAAACTAGTTAAAACAACTTTGAAAAATTTTTATTTTACAAAAAACCGTTAGGCTTGCCCAAATTAACAACAGAATCAAAAAAATTACTGGGTTCATAAACACACGTGACAAATTGTTAAAAACAATTACGAACACTTTAAATCTAAAACCAAACCCTAACGCGAGGGATGGGATAACTGTGATTAAAATTTGTTATCCCTTTTTTAGTATCCTATCAACTGCAAATTGTACATTCGTGTCTTGAGATGGCTTTTTTCTCACAAAATGGAAACTTGCACAAGTTTTGCCCTTTCTTAAAATTCCATATACCCGACACCATTTAGTAATTTATTAAAATTGTGATGATCCATAGTTCCTAATGGGGTGCTTACGAAGCTTCGGAGAAATAACACCAAATCTCTCCATAAAAATTGTAATATACAGGGTGTTACATGGCCGTATGTAAAAAAATAGCGGTAAAAACGCATATGTGACACCACACCTAAGCAGTGGCGTAACTAGGTATTTTTCGAAGCGGTGCCGGATCAGGTTTTGGCGCCCTACCAGCCTAATCAGTTACCATTGCGCTCTAATTAATAAAACACGGTACATTTTTGAGAGAAACTTTACACGAAATTTTAACAGCACTGCACCCTTTTGAATTTACACACAAATTTTGCATACTTAAATTTTAGAAAGATGCTTTGAATAACGAAATCTTTCACTGAATGAAGAATAGAAATACATTTATTTATTGTGTTTCCAATTCTGGCGTCAAAATCAAATTTAACTATGGCATGGGGCACAAGTCGTAGAAATGATTGCGTGCAAATGCTGGTTACACTAATACAGACTATTGTATAGATCACAAATAAAGTATTATTAATATGTGATGAAAATTAATTGAGACTCAAAATTGTTTATTTTCTAACGGCCGTTATTATTAATAATCACTCAAACTAAAAATGGAGTCCTTCATCAACAAAGTATTATTATTATTATGGTCGGTGTATCTTGTGAGAACTCAAGTCTAGCCTGGTTAACTAATCACACGGATTAAAATCAAGTAACGATTAGTGTCTGTGTCTGTGTCTGGTGAAGTTATGTAGGGTTCTAAAGAAAAATAAAAAATAAAAATAAAATAAATAAATTAAAACTTCACACACTCACAGTGGAAATCTAGAGATAGTATGTAATTCATACTTACCAACATAGCTATTGATGGGCACAATAGCCAACGCTATCAGGAAAAAGGCCTTACTTGTATTTATGGTGTTTGTTCTTGAGGTTGTATTTGTGAGGGTGCTTGGGTTTTTGGTGGAGATATTACAGTATTTTGTGAGCTAGTAGTGCTGTTTAGATTTTTGCGCGTCGGTTGAATACGAGTGGTTTGTTTCTGTGAAGAAGGAGTTATGTGTTTTTTAACTGTGCTAAGGCGAATAACTTTATTGGGTGGACCTGTCTTTGTAGTGCATGTTGCGTTACTTGTATTTATGGTGTTTCTTTGTTCTTGAGGTTGTATTTGTGAGGTTGCTTGGGTTTTTGGTGGAGATATTACAGTATTTTGTGAGCTAGTAGTGCTGTTTAGATTTTTGCGCTTCGGTTGAATACGAGTGGTTTGTTTCTGAGAAGAAGGAGTATTGTGTTTTTTAACTGTGCTAGGACGTGTAACTTTATTGGGTGGACCTGTCTTTGTAGTGCAAGTTGCGTTACTTGTATTTATTGCGTTTGTTTGTTCAGGAAGTTGTGTTTGTGTGGTTGGTTGAGTTAAGGGTGGAGATATTACAGTATATTGTGTGTCATGTTGTGAGTCTAAAGTGCTGTTTAGGTTTTTGCGTTTGGGTTGAATACTAATGGGTCGTGATAATGTGGTTTGCTTCAGAGGTGAATCTCTGATTGTAGTATATGTTGTATCATTTGTTGTACTTGTTTGTTCGGTAAGTTGTATTTGTGTGTTTGTTTGGGTTAGAGGTGGAGATATTACAGTATGTTGTGTACCGTGTTGTGGTGTGATTATTATTATGGTCGGTGTTTCTTGTGAGAACTCAGGTCTAGCCTGGTTAACTAATCGCACGGATTAAAATCAAGTAACGATTAGTGTCTGTGTCTGATGAAGTTATGTAGGGTCCTTAAAAAAAAAAAAAAATCACACACGTACATTGGACATCTAGGGATAGTATGTAATTCGTACTTACCAACATACCTATTGATGGGCACAATAGCCAACGCTATCAGGAAAGAGGAAAACAAAACAAAACAAAACAAAATCATTATAATAATTCCTGTAATTTTATTAAATGGAGTTTATTGTGTAAGTGTTTCTTTGGCTTTGCGTTTGGGTTGAATACTAGTGGGTTGTGATAACGTGGTGTGTTTCTGTGAAGAAGGAGTTTTGTGTTTTTTAATTGTATTTATGGTGTTTCTTTGTTCCTGAGGTCGTATTTGTGAGGTTGCTTGGGTTTTTGGTGGAAATATTGCAGTATTTTGTGAGCCTGTGGTGCTTTTGAGGTTTTTGCGCTTCGGTTGTATACGAGTGGGTTGTTTCTGAGAAGTAGAAGTATTGTGTTTTTTAACTGTGCTAGGGCGTGTAACTTTATTGGATGGACCTGTCTTTGTAGTGCATGTTGCGTTACTTGTATTTATGGTGTTTCTTTGTTCTTGAGGTTGTATTTGTGTGGTTGCTTGGGTTATTGGTGGAGACATTACAGTATTTTGTGAGCCTGTAGTGCTGTTAAGGTTGTTGCGTTTGGGTTGAGTACGAGTGGGTTGTGTTTGTGATAACGTGGTGTGTTTCTGAGAAGAAAGAGTATTGTGTTTTTTAGCTGTGCTAGGCCGTGTAACTTTATTGGGTGAGGGCGTCTTTGTAGTGCGTGTTGCGTTACTTGTATTTATTGCGTTTGTTTGTTCAGGAAGTTGTGTTTGTGTGGTTGGTTGAGTTAAGGGTGGAGATATTACAGTATGTTGTGTGTCATGTTGTGAGTCTAAAGTGCTGTTTAGGCTTTTGCGTTTGGGTTGAATACTAATGGGTTGTGATAATGTGGTTTGCTTCAGAGGTGAATCTCTGATTGTAGTGTATGTTGTATCATTTGTTGTACTTGTTTGTTCGGTAAGTTGTATTTGTGTGTTTGTTTGGGTTAGAGGTGGAGATATTACAGTATGTTGTGTACCGTGTTGTGAGGGAGTGCTGTTGTTTACATGTATACGTTGTGGATCATTTCTGTATGTAGTATCTTGTGTTATGTTTAGAAATTTACGAACAATATGGCATGTGTTGATAATGACTGCTTTTTGTAAATGTTTGTATGTGTTTTTGTCCAAACCTAATAGTTGTAAATTGTGGTGTATTGTCTTTGGTATAACTCCGGTAGCACTAAGAATAATGGAAACTATAACAGTAGATTTCATTCTCCATTGCGTCTTACGCTCGATAGCTATATCGGTGTATTTGCGGTGTTTTTCTGCATGTGTTTTAGTTAAGTTGTTAGTGTTGGGTATGGCAATGTCTATAATACAAATGGATTTTTGCGTTTTATCTATAAGTGTAATATCTGGTCTATTATTGTGGATAGTTTTGTCTGTGAGTAGTGTCCTGTCCCAATATAATTTGTGTGTGTTGTTTTCAAGTATGATCTGTGGCGTGTATTTGTAGTATGGTGTCGTATCTGTTATGAGATTGTGTTTCAGTGCTAATTTTTGATGTATGATTTTAGCTACCTGATCGTGTCGATGTTTGTATTCAGTTTGTGCAAGTCGTGTGCATGCCGATATTATATGTTGGATTGTTTCTGATGTTTGTGAACAGAGTCGACAAGAATCGTTTGTCACTGTTTTGTCTTTATGTATGTGTTTTTTATAGTTGCGTGTATTAATGACCTGGTCTTGTATTGCTAACATGAAACCCTCAGTCTCCGGGAAGATATCACATTCAGACAACCAAGTGTGCGTTGCTATAGAATCAACACAATCTTGACTAACCTCTTGTGGAAATCGTCCATGCAACGGCTTTTGGTTCCATGTCTGTATGTTATTTGTGATGTATGTAAGTTTGGATGGAGGTGGGAGTATATTAGTTTCGTGTAGGTTAAGTGGCGTGTAAGATTTGTCTGCATATGTTACTGTTTTGTGTAGGACTGAAGTATCTGTTTTGTTATAAAAGTATTGTCGCAAATTGTGTATTTGTGTTTGGTGTAATAGTTTTATATCTGTAAGTCCTCTACCTCCTTCCGAACGAGGAAGGTAAAGTCGTATAGTGGAGGAGTGAGGGTGATGTATATGGTGTTTTGTTAATAGTGTACGTGTGTTTCTCTGTATTTGTTCTAAATCTGTATTTGTCCAACGTATAATCCCGAAAGAGTATGTAAGCACTGGTATGGCATAAGTGTTAATAGCTTTGATTGTATTTCTACCGTGTAATTTTGTTTTAAGTATACTGCGTACTCTTTGTAGGTATTGTGTGATAAGTGTTTGTTTTATACTCGTATGTTTAATATGTGTATTTTGCTGAAAACCAAGATACTTATAAGTTTCATTCTCGTCCATGGAATTTATTAAATTACCCTGTTCTAGCTCATAATCTAAAAGTTGTCTTTTACCAGCTGTGATGTGTTGTGTTTTACATTTATCAATTCCAAAGTCCATTTGTATGTCACGTGAGAATGTTTCGGTAATGTGTAGAAGGTGATTAAGTTTTATGCTTGTGGAAGAGTATAATTTCAGATCGTCCATGTAAAACAGGTGTGTAATGTTGTGATGTATTTCGTGGTTGTGTTTAATATTGTACCCAAAGTTAGTAGTGTTTAACAAATGTGAAAGTGGATTAAGAGCAAGACAAAACCAGAGCGGACTTAAAGAATCGCCTTGAAAAATTCCTCTTTTAATTTGTATTGGGTCAGTAATAAGTTTTGTGTCGTTTAGTGTAAGTGTTAACGTAGTGTTCCAACATGACATTATGTAATTGAGGAATTGTGTAATATTGTTGCTGACTTTGTATATTGAGAGTACTTGTTGTAACCAAGAGTGTGGTACTGAATCGAATGCTTTTTTGTAATCAATGTATGCAGTGTGTATGTTTCGTTTGTTATGTCTGGATTGTTCAAGTATTACAGAGTCTATAATGAGTTGCTCTTTACAGCCTCTGGAACACTTGGTACACCCTTTTTGTTCTTCGTATAAAATGTTGTTATCAGTACAGTGTTGGTATATTTTGTTGGTAATGCATGATGTAAGGATTTTGTATATTGTAGGAAGGCATGTAATTGGTCTATATTTAGATGGGTCTTGTGTATTGTTGTCTTTTGGGAGCATGTAAGTGATACCTTGTGTAAAGAATGCAGGAGTGCGATCTGGTGAATTAAGAAGTTCGGTAAATTGTTGCGCAAGGTAAGAGTGAGTGTAGGTAAAATATTTCCACCAAAAGTTGTGAATGTTATCAATGCCTGGACTTTTCCAGTTATGTAAGTGATTAATATTTGTTTGAATGATGTCTGTTGTAGTGATGTTTGTGTTATTCATAGAAGTAATGTATTCAGTGCGTGTGGTTTCTGTGGTAATCCACGGGGCGTGTGGATTGTGTTTAATGTCTTTGGTCCATAAGTCAGACCAGTATTGCTGAAGTGAGTGTAGAGATGGCGGAATGAGTTTTTCATTAGTGCTGTTTTGTGTTAGTGATCTGTAAAATAGTTTTTCGTTATGTTTAAATTGTGTGTTATGGCACTTTCTGTCTGCAGTTTCCCTATAGCGTTTTAAACGGTTTGTGTATATAGATAGTTTTTGTGTGAGTGTATCTCTATGTTCGTTATAGTTTGTATTTTGTTCTCGTGTGGTGTGATTGTTTAGTTTTGTAGTTATGTGTTGTACTTGTCGTGTTAATTTTGAAGAACGAGTTCCTTGTATGTATTGTGTAATTCGACCCAAGTCACGTCTGATGTCATCGATGCGATTAATCAGGCGTTTTTCCCAAGCCGGGGGTGAGCGTTTTTTTGTTGTGTGGTGTTCTTTGTTTGTTGTTATTCTTGAACCGTTACATCTATAAACTGCAACCGCACCGCAATACACAACAAAGTGTAGTTGATGTAAGCTTGTGTTATCGTTAATGTAATTTGGTAAAATGTGATCATTTAGTGTTTTTGAGAGTGTGCGTAATTTTGTAGTGTGACTTTGTTTAGGTATTCGTGCTCTTTGTGTTGGGTCAGTGTTTGAGAATTCTAACAATGCATTGTCAAATTCTTTTTGAAGGAATGTGAGTGTTTGGTTTATGTGATTATTTGTATCTATCGATTGCTGGGGTGTCGCAAATGTCTGTATTTCAGAGTTGTTTAGAACGGGTGTATTATCTTGTACGATGAGTGTGTTGTTTGTGTTGAGTAGTGCTTCAATTTCGTGCCTGATTTGTTCCTGTGTGTCTAATGTAAGGAGTGTATTTTTAATAATAACTCTACGTTGGTCTGCAATGCGTTGTTCTGTTAAGTGTGCTAAATGTGGGTATTGTGTAATGAACGCGTGATATAGTTTACCTCTGTATGCTGTCCTGTCCGTTTCCATCTTCGTGATCTCCAGATACGTACCGAAAATGAAGCGATTCATCCCTTCGTCCCATTTCATACGTCTTTTGGAGGTATCCTTTGCGCTGGTCCCATCCACAAGCGGTTGAGAAGCAGGCACAAAGGTCTCTTCATGGCGGTCCTCTTCAGGTGGTCGTTGTCCTCTTCGTAGTCTTCTTTCGGCTGTAGAGGTTTCGGGTATCCCGACGAGCGGCCGCCTGTTCACCAACTCGTCACTATCGGCTCGCATGCTGCAACGCCCAGCGATAGCTCCAGACGTGCCCTGACGCTCCTCAGGTAGCGGCATTTTTCCGAGGCTTTGTTTAAACTCCATTTTCATAAGAATATGGGGTGACTAGGAACACGTGAAGGCGTCACTCTTCAAGATATTCGCGTAAGCAAATATCCACCTGCGTGTTGTGTATAATGTAGGAAAGTAGGGAAAATGGGCGTGGAAGTTGGAAAGTAAAGTGGGTAGGTAAATACTAAAGGTGGTTGGACTGGTCACCTTTAGTGCCCATTGATCGCCTTTTACGATCTCTAGGGCGAGAGTGGGCCTATTCTATCCCCGAACCCATTATTATTTTAAATCTGTAGCCTTTTCCTACCGCTGTAACTTTGTACTACTAGGGCCATCCAGAAAGTAACAGACGTTTTGAAATAAAAAATTAAGAAAGTGTAATAAACAACTTTTATTATATACATTTGGAAGCTACACTCTTAGGCTATTTTCAACACAGTCGCCATTCATATTGAGGCACTTAAGATAGCGTGGTACAAGTGTTTTGATTCAAACTGTGTATACATCCGCCGTCTGTGGGGGCGTCGGAAGCGGGTGTGTGGTAGCTCTCGACAAGATCTTACTAACGGTGGAGTCAAAACTTCAAACGCGAATTCCGGGCGAACGGGATGTCGGAGGTGGGTACCGACAAAGGTAATATGGGGCCCCCGGCAAAATCTTATTGATTGTGGTTACTGGTACTGATCTGCCACACAAAATGCGCTGAAATCCCTTACATCTCACACAAAGACTTTGATAATTTTTTTTACTTTTTAACAATGTTCGGTTCATCTTAAAGGAGCGTAAATTTAGTTTTAATTATATTTCAGTGCACCCTGTAGTCGACTTTAGCAAAGTATTAGAATTTAACTGCCGTTCTTGTCTTTTATGACTGGCCTATACGGTACACCACGTACTGCCCATCCCGACTTAGTGCCCTCGGTGCTTCAGCGCCTCCGGCGCGCCCTCCCCCATTCAGAGCGCGGTGCCGCGGCACCTTTGGCACCTACCTAGTTACGCAACTGCACCTAAGGAACAAAATTGTCGAACAGTTTTTTAAAATAACTTGGTTGGGAGGTATTGTATTGGGAAAAACATGACTTACTAGTGCGCACGCCACTTTTGACATGTTCAATATAATCCATCGATTTGCTTTTATTCTAGGTTTTTCTGTTAAAATTTGAGAAAGAACAGTCCACAAATAAGTTACTTCTGCGTTCTGGGAATGCGCCCACGCATTTTTCACATGTTTAATATAATGGATCGATTAGCTTTGATTGAAAGGTGCTACTGATAAAATGTTAGTCCACAATCTGTCCACAAATAAGAGTTATTTCTGCACATGCACGCACGCGGCTTTTCACATGTTAAAATATATTCGAACGATTTGCCTTTATTAAAACGTGCTACTGTAAAAATTTCAAGGAGATCCGTCTATATTCTCTAAATAAGAAAGTTACCTCTGCACATGCGCAAAACGATATGGCCTTCAAATCTAAAAAGTAATGGGGGTTGTCTTTAACCAGCAAAAAAAATTATGCAATTTTTCGTTAGATATATTAAATTTCCTAATTATCGTTCATATATTGACTAGACTCTAGAGGGTTATCCAAAATATTTTTCAAGGTACATTTACAAAGTATACTTCAGATGGTAACACACAAAAACTTTTAGGTAATCCTGAAGACCGCGTAAATATGAAGCATAAATCGAGAATATACGTACCAAATATCTTGTAAAGATTGTAATCAAGTATACAGGGTGGCCGGTAAGTCTGGAAACGGTCGCTTATCAGGGGAAAAATACAATATTTGGGGTTATAAAGGCGTGGCAGACCAAAATTTCAGTTTTTTAAATGCAGAACCCTGTACATTTTTCAATATTTCAATTCTGCTCTACTCTCTTCCAAAAAAAGATCAAACCTATATGAAAAATGTAGGGAATGTTGTCTACTTTCATTTTTTATACTTTTTAATGTTTGCCTACAAGCTTCAAATTCTTGTTCATTGCCTCAAAAATCATTGAATGGGAGAAAATCCAAACTCTAGCAAAACTTTTCTCTGAATCACAATTTCTTTCATATCAGTATCTAACAGTTACCAAGTCAACGTAAATATCATATGGTAAAATGCGATGGCTCAACATAAAATCTTTCATACCTATATAAGTTTGCGATATAATCGTTTTCTATATAAATTTCCAATGAAAAGGAACAAAGCGTGATGCGTGTCTTGTATTGATAAAAAGAAGCTCTTTTTTTTAATAAAATGTATTAATGTAACAATGTAAGTAAATCTAATATTGTCAAAAAATGTTAATATCGATATTACATTTTTCAAAGCAACATTTGGGATGAAAGAATTTCGTAAACGCTCATTGTATATTCTATGCTATATAAGTATTTCTTCTATAATGCATCATTCTTTCTGGATAAACCTTCCCGCTTTCATATCTCCTTAACTTTCATATCAAAATCATAGCCAAGCTGGGTGACTGGACAGATATGAGAAAATCCACGATTCCATTTGTCAAATAACGAAATATAACTCGATTTAGAAAACACTCGGTCGATGTTGTGTTATTTGTTAGCAAACACTATTTATCGGAAATTCTATATGTGAAACATTGATGTCTGAATTCACAGAAAATTTACATAATATAAAACGTGGCACATTAACTACTTTATAGATATTACTCGAACGGCTTACAGCTAATTTATTTAATTTTTTTACAGAAAATGGATTACCTCGCCGATTGCGGACGGCGTACACTAACACACAGCTGCTTGAACTAGAAAAGGAGTTCCATTTCAATAAATACTTGTGCAGACCTAGAAGAATAGAAATAGCCGCTTCATTGGATCTTACGGAAAGACAGGTAAAACACGCAATTTAGTCGCGAAAGAAGTATAGACGTTATAATTTTTAGGTGAAGGTCTGGTTTCAAAATCGACGAATGAAGCACAAGAGGCAAACGTTAAGTAAGCAAAACGACGACGGAGACGACAAGGATTCCATTTCTAGTGATGGTGCAAAAAGTGGAAAAATGTCTTCTGATAAACTCTTATGCGACGAAATGTCTAAAAAAAGTTGTCAGGGATGCGAAATGCCACCGGCGGGTGTTTGCGGTCCTCACGATGAAATGCCTGACTTAAATTCATCCAGAGGAAACAATAATAATACTCCTAGCGCAACAAATAATAACACAAGTTTTAGTAATAATAATAGTAACGGAGCTAGTAGTATAGCTAGTTCCGGATCTTTTGATAAAATCAATAGTGAAGAGGACTCCCAATCGAACGAAGATATAAATTCTCGTAGTTCTCCTCGAATATCAAAAAAGCCATCCAATACGGGGTCTATTACAATTAAGACGGAAAATCTTCGAAACTCTCCGGTGGGTCATGATCGAAAGGTGGGCATTCCTAAAATGTCGCCAAGCGTCAATCACAAGGATTCCAACGCAATCGGAAATGTATCCGATGCGATTACAACAAATAAAATTGTATCCAAGTGCGTACCTCCACTGAACCCTCCAACAGTAAATACTTCCGGATTGGGAATTGGCCCAATTAACAATAGTTCCATATATCCACATTTACAACGATCTTCACCTACTACTGCCACAGCAATAGCATCGGCAACCGTTACAATTCAAAATGTAGCTAACTCTATACCTCCATTTGCAGCACGAGGTGCTGGTGCTCAAATGAATAACTACACAACCCAGTACCAGCTTAATACTCAGGTCGAGTACAGAAATGACAGCAGGTCAAAATCTCATCAGCAGTACCATCATGGTTATGCGTCTAGTGAGATGTACAATCCCGACCAGGTGGTAGTTGGTGAAAATCACTCATACTTCAGAAATCAAGTTCATTCAAACCCTTTGACGCATGAGGAATCAAAGGAAGAGTTATCCCTTAGAAACCAAGGGCGGAGTAGGCATTCCTACCAATCCGCGTATGCTAACCAACAGAACTATTACGGATACAACAAAAGACATCTTGCACCAAACGAAAATTTTCAGCACAACGTCGCCAATCAAAGTGGTTATTCCCACGGTTACCAAGCCGAGCACGTCGGCTACAACCACTATACGTACCCCACATCGGGAATATACCCTAACGAATCGTCGAATAATATTGGAAACTCTGGACATATGAATCATGCACACGACTCAAATTATTATCCGGGAGAGAACATGCAAGGCATGCATAAGATCCACAATCAAACGGAATACGCCAGTAAAATTAATTACTACGAAAACAACACGTACAACAACACTCACTTGGCTCCTCACACGGAGTCCTCGTCGTACATTCCCACAGAGCCGTTTTCCAACGCGGCAGTAGCGACCTCCCTTACCGCGGCGGTTATGACACCTCCAGCAAGTGTTCAAACTGATTCTAGTGACACGTACAATTCGTTTCACCAATTCTATTCGGGTGAAGCACCCCAAACCCACGTACCTCCGACCGGAGAAAACAGTAATAGTTCGTCGGACTTTAATTTTTTAAGTAATTTAGCTAACGATTTTACTCCTGAGTATTATCAAATTTGATTCAGTGCAATGGACGACTTAGTTTTTACTTAATATCTGTTGATGCGTATTTTTTTATTATATGTTGTTACTACTATTATTATATTATTAAATCGTGTTTATAGTTTTATAGGAGGATCGTCTCCGTAGCTTTAATTTATTGAATCTACTCTCAAACTCTATGGAATGCCGGTTTAATATCAAAATGTTTAACAAGTTCGCCTTCTATAATTACAAAAATATAATATTTGACAAAAAAAAACAAATTACACTAATTTAATCCTTATCCTTTACATGATTCAGAAAAACAGTTACAGCATATATGATGGTAGAACAATTTATAGATGGTTAAATGAACGTATAACATTATAGTATTAAAAGGGCGTGCCATACTAATCGAAGTTTTTAGAACTCTAAATACAAGAACTTTTCCTACAAATAAAATTTTATGGAAATTACCTGATCGGTTGCATCAAAAAAGTTGTTTCTGTTCTTCCTACCCATGTAGTATTTATTTTGTTGAACTTTCGTCAATTTTTGAACCATGTACAGTACATAAAGGCTAATTGGTTAAGTTCGCGTTAAAATTAGTATTAATTACTAATTAAGCTTCGTTAAAACGCTGTTCAGCTACTTTGTATACTAATCCTGTGTCCATTTTTCACACTACAAGTTTTTAAGACGCTGCATATTATCTACTTACCATAGCCACAAGTACATAAGAGTACATACCGAAACTAGTTCAGTTTGATGGACACATGAATGTATATACTAAATTTTGAAACTACGTTTCTGTTACATTTTCTTGCACGACTAAGCAGAAGGTAATCATAAATGTAAATGCATGTACAATTAGTAAATTTTAAGTAGACATTTACTGTTGATGTATATACTTTTGAGTCGAAGGTAAATTTAATTTAAAAAAATGTACAGTTAGCAACGCAACACAATTATTGCTATTCTAGCAAATATACATCTTTAACATTTTGCGTTTTTTTAACCTATTTCCCCATTCAGATGGTTTCCGTTCAGAAAAAAAATTAATTAAAACTTTCTTTCAATTACACTTTGGGAATATACTAAATCGAAATGTTCAGATCGAACGGGAAAATATACATAGTAGAATCATAAAATGGTATATTGGAAATAAGGTGGCTGACAGTGATGAATTACCCTGCACGTTGAGTGAGTCATCCCAAACACACTTTTGGTCCCTTCTACACCCCTTAAAGGCGCCTTGTCAGCTGATTACTGATAAAAGTTTTACATTAAGCAGCGTACAGGAAATATTTTCTGTAAAAGTGTAAACATGCCGACGAAATTTGTGGCGTAAAGATTGCGTAACTAGAAAGCAACGAATAACGATATAAATTGTGCTAGCTTGACAGAAAAAAAATTTTCAAGATTAGTAGTCTTTTTTTACGCGATCCGGTGAAAATGTACTCATTTTAATTAAATTCCAAATTTTAAAGGTTTTAACGTTCTCGGTTTTTATTCAAGGATGTTCGAGAAATAAGTAATGCTATAGGTAATAATTATTGAATCTAAAATTTGGCAAACGACGGCAAACGCCATCTAACGAAAATTATTGAAGTCAATTATTTCGGCAGATGTTAGAGGTCTATAAACTCTATGTTGACAGTAAGTAATACACTTTAGTTACAGGTTACTGCATTTAAATATAGGATTCGATTTCCCAAAAAAGTTTCCAAATTGAGTAAGCGTTGTATGCGATTGTAGAGACCGTTTTCCTAAAAATAAAAATAGTGATATAGTGTGAAGTTATTCATTCAAAAAAAGCTTTGAATATAGATACAAAGATAATAATTAATTGCACTATCACGAACAAAATGCTCGTAAAATGTTTGAAATACGTACCTAATAAATGAACCTTTTTCTTTGTAAAGGAACGGGTGGAAACTCTACTGTGTGTGATTGCATAGGTAAGTCTTATTCCATGATGATATTCATAAATCATAGCGTAAAAATTAGTAATTCCTGGTATTTCTATGTGTTGATGCAGTTCCCAGAGTTCAGTTTATACAAAGATCATTCATAACTAATCATAAGACGGCAAATGTAATCTTAATAGGCAGTATTTAATGCACTTATTAACTTTGGACAAATGTACTCAGAAAGTGTGCAACTCATGTAATCGTTGATGCAGCACCTTGGATTTGGACACATCCTGTTCTTACCTACATCCATCCACCGGCTACGACACAACATCTGCAACATTCAGGAGAAGCAAGGTGGGCTTTTCAAAACTGTATCTGAAATCAGATGCGGTAGTTGTCTTTTACAACCCCACCTCAACTCACGACGGCCTGGGAAGCTATGCTTCCTTAAATGGTATGCGGCGCCATCAAAACAGACCTCCCTCAGGCTATACCGCTTCCGGTCATTTACGAGGTCAGTGGCAAACACGAAGCTTCATATCAGCTCCATCGCACCAACGCAGCTAAGCGGAATTTCTAGCGCACCAGCCACCAAGTGCAGCAATGACTTGGAAATTACCTCCATCCACAAGACTGGAGGTGGAAACATTAAGCATTCCTTCCTGGTGCCAATTATTACAGAAGAACCAGTAACCCTAGAGGTTATACGGCAAACATTTTTTGTCATTGCACCCTTGAATTTATAAATTCAATGGTTGCACCAAGGAATGTGTAAGTATCAAATATGGATGCCGAAAGGCAATGCTTAACTGTTCACGGCCAGAAAGGTTGAAAACGTTAAGTAATTAAATGAAACATTAAGAAATGTTGTACGTGTACGTACAATGATATTTATCATAAACCTAAAGAGGATCTAAAGAAGTATAAATTGTGCACAACTCTTGTGCAGATAAAGCGCATTTTTTTTTAAACCGAAATAGTTTTTGTTTTGACATCGCCAATGGATATATTCCTTGCAGCCGTCTCAATCGCCCAGTGCCCGGGCCCAGGGCCCCGAAGTCCTGAGGGGCCCCCAAAAGTTTGTGCGAATGAAAAAATTTTAGTGCAAAATCTGCCGCCTTAAAGTAAATGCAGATTTAAACAAAATTAATGCTTAGAGTAAGGGATACCGGAAATTCTAAAATCCTGCAGATCGTGTATAGTATAAGGTTACCATTTAGAAAGTTCAAAAGTCCTAATAAGTGATAAAAAGCCTAAACTGGGTATTACACTGAGGTTTTACCCATGGGTAAGACATTGACTTTATGGTTCAATAAAATAAAAGTCCGGTCATTTTCGTCACAAAATGCAAACATTGTGCCGTGTGCCAGATGAGATTAAAACATTTATCCCTGATGAGTATTGAAAATGATATTCTCCAAGAAATTGATTTTAACAATGTCATCGAAAACTTTGCGTTACTATAAAGGTCCGAAAAAAACCTGTCTAACCTGCATAACTTGTAAAGTAAATAAATCTGTAAAATACCTGTTTTTGTTTAAAAATATTTTTATCGAGGGTAAGGGGGGCCTCCACGAACGAATGGCCCAGGACCCCGAAAAACTTAAAAACGGCCCTGCAATCGCCCTTTGTGAGTACCCTCTTCCGACAATGGGGCTAGCGGTGTTCCTTACTGGGCGAAGGTTTCCTTCGTCACCTCTTTTTTCACTTCGTTATTCTGGAGGGAGTCATTTCTCCAGCCACTGCTGAACTTGAAAATGTTACAAGCCGTATTTTGCCGTTTTTCTACTGCCAACTACAATACTATACCTTCAACCCGGGTTCAAAATGAAGGCGCCATCCATAGGTAAATATAGTCGGAAAGCCGGAATTTTGATTAAAATTTGACATAGTTGACCGCCCCTGTCAGTCTTAAGCCACGAGATATTACTGGCAGACATGAGGATTTCTATTTCGCTATGTGTCAGAAACCTTTCCACAAAAACGGCATAACGGCTAATCATTCATCTTCCGCATAAATTTATCTGCCAGTTAATTTCTATGGAAACAAAGGAGCTTATCTATCAGATAAAGTTTACTGAAATAGGTATGAAAGTCCATTCCTGTACGTAATATAAAAACGTTTATCAGCTGTTGAGGGTAGTAACTCGGGACTTTTCAAACAAACGTGTAATCATTGAATAATTTTATTATTCAATGGTGATACTTTTAAACTCATCACTTAGGTACGCTTGCATTATACGTCGTTGTATTCGTACCGCATATTGACTTTTATTATTACCTTTGAATATTAGGTATATTCAAAGTTACTACAGCATCAAATGCACCTCTATAAGTATAGACTATAGGTACATACATTGCATTACACCATTGACAGATTTATTATGCAATGGTATCACTCCTTAAAAGCGGATAATCGATATTACTGGGGCAATAAATAAAATTACATAAAAGAAGGAAATAAGGGCTTCTGCAACCTTTTCAGGCGTATTGTAGTTCCATCTACCTTCAACAGTACATATTGTATGATTTAACCATACGTAGAACTCGTGCTATACACCCGTTACACCACTTCTTATCATAGATGGCAGCTTAAATACAGCTACGCAGAGATAGTAGCTTGTGCGGTAGAAATATCATTGAATTTATAACTATAAATAGTTATAAATTCAATGGAAATATGTTCCCTGTGATGTCATGTGTACCATGCCATCATCATGACCATTGGGAATTTATAAGTATGTGCTGTATTTAGTTTCTTGCACTATTAATAAATTATTAACACGTTCTCTCATTGGGTTGATGTTAGGTTGTTCATTAAAAAATTCTGTTTTTATTTAAGTGTTTTCCAATGAATTTATCATTTTTTGTCGTATTTTGAAAGTGCTGGAACACAATTATAGGCGACGCGCCTCGTTTGGATTATGTATATTTTGTTATTTTTAATTATCAGCTGCAATTAAAAAAAAACTATATTCTAATTGATTTTCGAGAAAGCAATAAGTACTTTAAAATGATGCAAAAAATATTTTTGTGTGCACCGTAGAGCTCCCCCCCCCCCCCCCCGTCATTATACTAATACTTTACTGAATTCCACCTGGCCGTAATACCCAGTCGCGTAATATATTGTAGCAGAATAACTATGAAGTTTAGTCTATCTCTATGCTATGAACTAGCAAATTTGTGTATAGTAGCACGTCGTTTTAAAATTTTTCAAAATTTCGTTTTTAATGTGCAAGAAAATTATAATCATAAAGGCTGTCGCGCACTTAAGTGCGGCGAGGCGCCTTTTGTACTCACGCTGATATAAATAGGCAAACGATCACTTGAGTTTATAGCAAAGACCGAGCAAAGACTATCCTTTGAATTTTGATCTATGCCTATATTACGTAGGTATAATAAGCAATCGTTGAGAATTCTTTGGAATTTCTTTACTCCATGAAGCATTTGAATGATACGGCATCCGATTAACTGGATTTGGTACCTCACGCATTTAAACTGTTTTGGGTAAAAATCGTAGTGTCTAGGATACTAAGCTTGGTCACTGAAAATAGTGACTACTAAGCCTCACTACCACGACAAGGTGCGAATCCCATGGTGCGGCTATTTTAAAATAACTATACGTTAGAATAGTAGTCTACTAGATTTCGGCACCAATTAGTTAATAATTCATCTATTTTATTATTAACTAATTGATGCCATCTATTCTAACGTGTACCTACTTCCTGGCGGCAAATACTCCTTGTAGGTATTATTAAAATAGGTAATTATACTTATCTTGTGAATAGTTTTAATTCCATTCCAGCATTTAATATTACATTTTTTTTGTTCATATAAATCAGAGTATTTCCATCTCACTGTAGCCTACAAAGGTGGCTATTTAAAACTGACCGAGATAAGAATGATTGCCGAAAGAATTAGTACTGTTTAAAATCATAAACAAAATAAAAATTAATTTAAAATTATCATTAGGAAATTAAGTTATCTACACGACAAAAAGTATCATATAATAATTCTTTTTATCTTGGTATAATTTTATACTATGCTTAAAGTTAAAAGTAATGTGCATTGTGCGAGTTGCGGCATTGAAATGAAGTTTATACTATTAAAAAAAAGTAAATAACAATTACTACTAGCGAAATTATAGTTTTCCCTAAATAAAGTTCTCTTAAAATGAGTAAGTGTAAATACAAAAAAGTAAAATCGATACAGAGTTAATGGTGCCGCACCTATAAATATATGTGAGAATTGTCCATAGCAGAAATTGTTGAATTACAAAAAAAATATGTGAAAGGTAAGTACCGACATGCTTGTATTGTTAGAAGGGTATCAAAATCCTACATTTGATGCAGTAAAAAAACCTAGTAGTTAATAATAATAATAATCGTCATTTATTGGAATAACGGAACAAATATAAAATAACATAAATAAAATAAACTAAATTAAAAAAAGACTTTTAAAAACACAGTTAAACCAAAAGAACGAAGTTCAGAAGAATGGTAGTGTATTACTACACTGTTTCTTTGCGTCTTCTTGATTAGTCATATTGGCAAAAAGTTTAAAGGATTTTTAAAAATCAGAGAAATGAAAAAGTATCAAACAAGGCCGAGCCGAGTAATCCCAGAGCCGACTAGTGCAGGTGCCGAGTAGCCCTGAAGCCGAGTTATGGCTGAGCTGAGTCGTCCGAAAAAAGAGTATTCGGGTGCCGAGTTGCGCAGAGCCGAGTCGTGCGTGTCCGTTACGTCGTCAATCTCTTTTCCGTCATTATATTCCTCAGACAAGTTTTCATTAATTTTAATACAGAAACACCTTTCAGTTTCACCAGTTATTATAGTATCGTTATTAAAATTTAAAAGTTTTTTTTCTTTGCTTTTAATGCAAATTTACGACTCGACGTACCACTGTAATCGCAAAAAATACATCACAACGTGTAGGTATATGTACTTGTACATATATCTACTGAGCAAGAGCAACTGGGCTCTACAGTTATTCTCATGCTTCTTCGAATAAACGAGATTGTATGTGATATTCTATCGGACTTTTTCAGGTCAAATATTAGACGAAGATCTCACTTATTAGCATACAGTTGGTGAAATGGATAAAAACGATT
The DNA here is from genome assembly GCF_008802855.1 of Photinus pyralis. Taxonomy (NCBI): domain Eukaryota; kingdom Metazoa; phylum Arthropoda; class Insecta; order Coleoptera; family Lampyridae; genus Photinus; species Photinus pyralis. The sequence goes on from NW_022171981.1 coordinate 148,517, forward strand.
CTGGTGTTATGCCTAAATATATAACATAAAAAAAAACAAAATTTACCCTATTGAACGTTTCCTAAATATGGCGAAAAATAACTGACGTGCCGTCACTCGAAATGTCTACTGTTTCATGATTAGTAGATAACACTGCACGGCCTTCTAAGCTTTATGATAACAGCGATATTAAATTTTTACTGGATCTACTTTTTGAAAAAAAGACGAATTGCAGCTAAACGATTCATTTTAGATATCATAGTGTCACACTAAACTTGACCAAGGAAATGAAATTTGCAATAATAATTAGGGCTTCTACTTAAAAAATGGAAGTTTTGTATAAATCACCCTGTATAACAATATTGCAAGAGGAGGTGAATAATGTTTAAAATACTACTTCTGGACATAACATTAACAGCTCTTACTAACTTTCAGGGTGATGCGTGTAAGTTGAGCCTAATCGATCAGCATTCACAGTGCCCTTTGCGCATCTCGACCATTTACAGACCGAATTTCTTATTTTTTGATACATAGCCACTTGGAATAAAATCAAATTTAACGCCAGTTTCAAAATTTGGATTTGCGCATGCGCAGTGCCAACTTTCTTATTTATAGAGGCATTCAAATGAAATTTGATACATAGCCACTTGGAATAAAAGCAAATGTAGCGCCATTTTCCAAATTTGGTTTTGTGTTGGATGTGCAGTGCCAACTTTCTTATTCATGGAAGCAATTAAATGAAATTTCATACACATACTCTTTAAATAAAAGTAAAACTAAAATCAGGTTTAAAATTTGGTTTTGCACATCCTATAGACATACCCAGGAGATCGTTTGCTATATTTGTTTAATTTATTTGTGTCAAATTTTGCGTACGCGATGCCAAGCAATTTTCTTCTCTATTTTAGATTGGGATTGATCCTGTCAGCTATATTACAATTTGTTACTTATGATTTAATTTCCTTGAGAAGTAAGTCAAACACACGGTTTCGGTACAAAGAACAAAAAATTGATGATGCATCAGGTAAATGAGACTCATTATTTTCACTTTGAACTGACAATTTTGTTGTAAATTGGAACAAATCCTTACATTTATTCAAAAATTTCCTTAGAAAGTAGCAAGGATTATTGATTAACTTGTGGAGAGATTTTTCATTAAAGTAAATACTTTGTTATTGTTATTTTTGTCATACAGGGTGTTTCAAAATTCGCGCACACGGACTGTGGAATGGTGTTTAGCAATACAACGAAAACTGAATAAGTTCAGATCAGTTTTTGATCACACCGGCACTTTTTTTTTTCGACGTGCTGAAGCTTGTTTACTAGCAGACGGCGGACATTTTGAACAACTGTTGTAATTACGTACTCGTCATAATTATAGTTTATTTTGAACCTTCTTTTGTTTTTAAAAATGTGTTATTATTAAGTTTAACCAGTAGCGCAGCGTAGGGGGGCGGAGATTTTTAAAACCGCGGTAGCTCGAAAAATACCGGTCTGATGGAAAACTGGTAGAGGAACTTTTTGTTCAGTTTTTGTCGTATAACACCATCCCATAGTCCGTGTGCGCATTTCGAAACACCCTGTATATTATCCCCTCGAAGATCCCCTCATGTTTTTTCGCCAAAAAAAGATTTTTGGCGTTTAGAAATCTGAATAAAATTATGTACCTAGCTCTATATTGCGTACTCAAAAATTTAAAAACATATACAGGGTGTTACATTCAAGTAAAATTAGTAGGTACAATGAGAATGCTCGAAACTGATCTGAGGAAATTCCCATCTCCACCACAGATGAAAAATTTACCTCAACCCAGGTTATCTTCATTTGATCTGTAAAGGAACCCCTAAAGTATATGAAAGTGCGTACCACCAGATTAGCGTTCTCACCACAAACTAAATAAGTATATGTAACCGAACAAGTGATTCTGATTATAATCGCAAACCACGTAATTTACAACTTATGATCACAATAATGATTGTAATAATTTAGATCTGTGGTTTACGTACGAGTATTTTAAACATTTCTCTATAATCGGGCTGAACGATATTTTATTGGTAATTTGAAGTAAACTGTGTAATGAAATATTTTTCTATTTCTCATTAATGAGTTGTGGTCGGCGTATATACAACGGTTTTTGTGCATCCACCTAAAGAATTAAATGAAATAAAGCGCGATAAAGAATTCTGTTTATAGAAGGTTATTTTAGAAGTAAGTTGAATTTCCTCCCTTACATGTCACTGTTAACATAGACGTCAGTCAGATCTAGAGCGAGGCAACATGTATTGTTATCTGGATTTCAGGCGGTATTCGCTACTGAGCCATTGAAAAAAAACAGCGTACTTCTATTCGGATAATTCGGCACGATGATAGAATGTGAAAGTTTTTGCTGTACTTTCATAGCACTATTTTCCGATAAATACGAACTTTTAAATGAAAAACTACTTGTGACCTTTAAGCTCTGTACTTATTTAACCATCAGTTATTTTTATTTAATTCAGTATTTGTTACAAGTTATACTTTAATCGACTGTTTTGTCCTCAATCTTGAGGGTTTTACTTCATATCCAACCAAAATAGCGACATACGATTTTTTTTATTAAAATACACAGATTTTAGGTGACGGAAATATTGTCACAGTCTAAGTGGTGAGGTTTTAGCAAGCAGTGGCCTCGGCCCGATCCATCATGGCTTGTCAGAGCCGGCTACTTCATGCCACCCCCTGCCACCCATCAGTATAGCACCCACCCTCCGACTACTGACGTTTGTGTCATTATTAGCTTTATTTAATCAAAATCTAAAATTGTAGTGTAAGCGCACGACCCGCCGACCTGTCTAGGATGGTAACGTCATATTTTCTCCGTAAGATGTTTCAATAACATCAAGAAATATTTATTCTCGGTATTAGAAATATGTCAGTATTAGCCATCTGATTAGAATGTATCGGTTAAAATCAAATAATTTCAACATCGACTTCCATTAGAACAGTTATTAATCACATCTAAAGACAAGCGACAGCTTGTACATGAACAGAAACGCATGTCATCTTAATAGAACACGGAAATCCAAGGCATTCTGACACTTTTCCTATTTATTCGTCAAATCCCTCTTCAAATTAATTTCATTTCATTCCATGGCCGACCTCCGTTTTAAGAAAAGATGCCGTTTGAATCGAGATCCTTTATTAGCCATAAATAAATAGATTTTAGTGTAGAAATTCTACAATAATACACACTTTGTCAATCAAGTTTCATGCTACCCTGAAACTTAAAATAGATAAACGTCTATATTAGTTTAATGTAGAACTTAAATGGTGCTCGTCTCTAACGTAGTTATGGAAAAATAAACTGTCAGAATTTTGGAAAATATAACCGTATCGAACGGTCAATGTAGTTTCGCTTATATTTCATATTTAAGTAGAGAGTAAGCAGATACCACATAACCCTTACCAGTTCACAGGAGCTGGTTAGAACATATTGTCTCAGGGTCTCAGGTATATCGTCGACCTTCCCATACGTATACTCCCTACACATGAAGTCAAAGAATCTTCCTTGCATTCATCTACCCTTAATCACAATGGAAATGATTAAAAACGCCTTAGAAAGCTGAAAAAAGGAGCCCACTGGCAATATTGAAATTCCGTCATTCCTTGTGAAAGATTGCAGTAATGTTTTTATTCAGCCTTTACGTACTATATTTAACAAGTTTAAAAAGTCATTATAAAATATAAAGTCATAAAGTTTCATTTAAATATTTTCATAGATAAAAAAGTTAGCATTGCACATGCGTTAAACCAAATTGTTGACACTGCGTATGCGCAAAACAAAAAATTTCGGTATGCACGGAATCCATGAACTATGCCCTTTCAAATGAACGATTTTTGATACCTTATTTGACCTTGAATATCTTAAGAGGCGGTCACGAGATTTTATGTAACTTTTGAGACAACTTTCAGAATGACAAAATAAAGGTTTACAGAAGTTTACAGCTTATTCTCTCATTCCGAGGTTGGCCTTATTTTTTTGCGTTAAATGACTGGACTAGTAGTTCTGGATTCAGTGAATCCCTGACGATGTTGATTATAGGTACGTCATGTTTACACAACCGTCTTCTATTGTTCAGGGATCAAACCTGGGACTCCACTTATTTGTATTTCTGATGTTATAATATGTTCACTATTATTTTGTCTACAGAGCCTTCAAACTAAAGCCGGCCTTTGGAATTTCAAGTTCTTGTACAACTTGTGACGCCCATGTGTCAAACTTTGAACTCTAGTTGAAAAATTCCACTTTCTTCTCAAGTTTTACATACAGAGTGGCCCAACGAGAAGTATACAGAGAGCTTTTAGGGTATTAAATTTATAAATTTCGAAAAATCCTCGAACACGTCAATTTTGTATTCGAGGGGGACAACTTTTGGAATACAAATCACGGCCCCTAAAATTTTAAATGGAATCCTATGGCAAATGGCACATTATTTGAAAGCCAATTTAATCGTGATTACTAATCTGCTTTGCTTTTTAAATTCCATTGATTCGTTTCGGAGATATTCGCATTTGAAATGGTTTTTTCCCCTGATTTAAGTCCTTTAGATTGCTTCTTGCGGGGATATTTAAAGAATAAAGTTTATGCTACTCCGCCCGGAACATTACAAGGCTTGCGAGCACGTATAACCATAGTGTAAGAATAGAATACACTATGGTATTCGAGAAGGGGAGAGATCGACGCGACACGTGGCGGAGAAATATGTAACTAACCTAAACGGGATAAATAATAAGCATTATGGCTGAATGTACGTTAAATTCGTCCTCTTAAAAAAAAAATAAGAGCAAGAATTATTGTTGTGTGCCTCAGTGTTTCACTGGATATGAAAGGGGTATATCACGATACATACAAAACACAATTTAACCCCGTTTACACCGCCCATTTTGTTTTGTGGTAGCGCCATCTGTTATCACTTCCCTTCTCGAATAACTCAACAATTTCGAGCGATTACCCCTGAAATCATGCAACATGTACGGCAGCATTTTGAAGCAAATCTTTATTATTGCATGGAAGCAGGCGGAAGGCAATTCGAGCATTTATTGAAATAAATCTTGTCTGTTTAAAGTTATTTGTTCTTTTTTGCACAATTTAAACCTTTTTTAATACAAGGTGACTTAGATCGCATTTGTTTTGGTTTTTTTAGAAAAAACCATTTCAAATGCGAATATCTCCGAAACGAATCAATAGAATTTAAAAAGCAAAGCAGATTAGTAATCACGATTAAATTGGCTTTCAAATAATGTGCCATTTGCCATAGAATTTCATTTAAAATTTTAGGGGTTAAGCTCCTTACGTAGAGGGGTGAAGACTTGGGTTCGTGATTTGTACTCCAAAAGTTGTCCCCCTCGAATACAAAATTGACGTGTTCGAGGATTTTTCGAAATTTCTAAACTTAATACCCTAAAAGCCCTCTGTATACTCCTCGTTGGGCCACTCTGTATACTTTTTTCTGAATCTTTAATCAAAATTGAAAAATTATCGTACGCAATAATGAAGTTTGCCCATAGGAATCTAGGTATGTTTCAATATAAATTTCACGATTAAGATTAATGCAGCAATTGTTTTTTACTTCTTCACTAGAGAGGACAATCACATTTGTAGTTGTTTCTAAAGTAGTTTCAGAAAATAGTATTTGCACAACTAGAGAAGAAAGTGGAGTTTTTCAACTCGAGTTCAAAGTTCAGATGAACGAGAGAAGTACACAGTTTTATACACTTTTGCTACGGCATACGGCAATGGATCTGTATCACAACCTGCAAATGAATGCAATTCGTGAAAGAAGACCATTTTAAAAAATGCATTTCAATTTCAAAAACAAGGATGGACGATTATAAAAAAATATGTATTGCTGTGTGCACTAGTCCGTAGGACAGAAAGACCGTACACAAACACCAAACAAAACCCTAGCTAGCTCTTTACTTTTAGTTCTCCCCAGTACAAAGGAGAGATTCGACTCTGATCTCAGTTAACCTGTTAACTTCTAACACTTAACAGATAGATTGGATCAAAACAAATACCTTTAAACTCCAAACTGAACTGCAAAATTTTGAATAATTAAAATGGACCTTTGGCATAAAGCCATTGTTAAACGGAACATAGTTCCGCTCTGAACGTGGCAAAAGGCTCCTCTTTCCTTGTCGACTTCCTATTTAAGGCGAAAACCCTTCTTCCGAAAATCAAAATTATAACAACCAATCATATACAGTTGACAACAGAAAATATGCCCTCAACTTACGTTAAAAGACCAAAATAATAGATGTCGAATAATTTTACTAAACAAATTCTTATCAGACTAAAATACTAGGAAAAATAAAAATTCATCTCTTTTAACTACACAGAAAAGGCGATAAATCACATCCACCTGTCAAATAAATTAAGCATTTACAATTGATAAAATGATAACAGATAAAAGCAAACAAATTTCCCGGAAATTCTACGTTAAATAAAAATAAAATGTAAACAAAAACAACCTTGACTGCTTTCTCGTATGACAATAATTTCCGTGCCGTCACATAGACAAACGACAAATTAATAATTTAATTATGAAAGTTAATTACATAAAAAGGAGACCGCTCTTGTCCATCTTAATCGATCTTAATTAAGATTTCCAAATTTTCCTTCTGCCAGACGAAATAAACACAGCAGTATATAAAATATTGTAAAATACAAATAACTTATAAAGAAATGAAACGATTACTCCCTGCATTAAATAAATAACACAGTGAACAACAAAATAAGCTACACGATGCTCTCTGTACGAAAGTTCAAACCAAGATGTTGCCGCATTGACAGCTTAAAAAAATGTGTGTATCATCGTAGGGTACATATACAGGGTGGAACCTCTCAAGTTCTTCAAGCTTCCATACGATAGCGGCATTTAGCCATGGTGATGCACCGTACACATTTTAATTGTTTTATTTTTATTTTTCTGGTGTCAACATTTCTGTAACGGTAATAATATCATTGTTTAATAAAAGTAGTCCATTCATAAAATGAGTAGCACGAATAATAATTACATGTACCATTTAAACGATGTACGTTTCATTAGTTCACAGTGCTCTCTCGTAAGGCCAAAAAGAACCGCGCATTTCCTCTTTCCCTTTTCGCTTCGCATGTTTTGCGGTTACAGATAATTGATCGAAATCAATTTCCCGAACTAACAGTTGGTTACAAAACAAATGCATATATCCTTGCTTTATGGTGTGTCCATAGTCAATTTTTGAAAATACTTTTGGGGAAAGGTAAAATCGACAGTAAAACATTCCCATATTCCTTCGTTTTGAAGTTCGTATCGGTATAGAGGTTTTTAGACTCAATAAAAGTAAGTGTAATAGATCTCCATACAAAATATAAAGATTAAAGGATATTTCCTCTCAAGTACTACAAAAATATTCTTGCTTTTGAAAAGGAGTATACTGTCGAGTAGAAAAATTACATAATAAAGGAATACATAAAATACGAAAACTATCTACACCCTATTTTTTGGGAAACAAAAATGCGGACTCCGAAACCTGAAATATAGCAATGTTTGTGGAACGTAATTGATACCTGGATATGAATAAATGTTGTGCTATTGCTTGTCGTGGGTTCTTATGGTCCTGGAGTTATTAAAATTTTTAGATTAGAACTTTACGCACATTTTGGGATATACTTTTTGTGTTATATTATGCTTTCAGTTTACCCTGTCTAGTGTAAAAGAAATCGATTACCAATTATTTTTATTCATTCTTCAATATTATTATTTACTAGCTGACCCGACGGACGTTCGAACTGGAATATATAATAACAAAAAAGTATTTCAAGAAATTCGCTGTGGCTAGCACAGGTACCACCCGCCCCACCTGCGCATGCGCGATTCTACCCTTTTATGTCTAAAAATATGTGTAGCAAATTTGGTTTAAATCGGTTCAACCGTTTAGCCGGAAAAGAGATTTTGACACACTTGCCCCAAAATCTCCCCATCTCTGCTTTTGGCGATTCAGAGCTATAGTCCAATCAAGATGCGCATCCGTGCTTGCAATAGGTCCGGTCGTTCTGATTTTTTATATATTGTTAGGACCTAAACCACTACTCTACGACCTCCTACAAGCACCAGGACTCCCACCGATCACCACACACATAAAAATTTATTTTCAAAAGAATTTCCATTTAAACAAATCTTATTTTTGTATATAAGCAAACAAACAATTGTTTTCAATTTAATATAGTATTTTCTTGATAGTGAATGTTCTGTTCAAACAATAATACTTTGTTTTAAATAAATGAGAACTTTGGAAATAAATAAAAGTAAATATTGTTTTAAAACGCTCATAATCTTGATACAAGATAAGCGTTATATTAGAATTAAAAATATAAAAAGGTTAATTCAAAAGCATCAAAAGTTTAAATAAAAAATTAAAATTACTTGAAATAAATATACCAATTATTCAACTTAAGAAAATCACATTCTTTATTAAAGACTACCTGAGTTTAATACAAATATCAATTTTCTTAAAATTCAAAAAGTATTTACTGAAAACAAACAACTTTATTCCTGAATGAAAAATATCTAATTCTTAGAAGAAGTAAAATATTATTAAAGCAAAATAGTAATATTCTTGAAGGAAAAATTATACTGCTCTCCCCTAAACAAAGATAATTCTTAAAAATAAATTTTTATTTTGCTACTGATTAAGGGTGATTATAATATAGAAACAAAGTGTTTTGAATAATTTTTTTATTATATATAAAACATAAACATAAAACAACATAATGGGGTAATATTCTTAAAAATTATACATGTATATTATATCTTACATATATATATTTAAGAAATACTCGTTAGTATCCCTTTGATCAACATCTTCCCCTATATCATGAAATAATGTTGCAGGAATATTTGAAAAAAAGTTCTTCTAAAGGAATGAGTTTATGCTCATTTGTGTAATTAACTGTGTATGCCCTGTAATGCGTGCTAAATGAATGTGTACGTAATAATCTACACAAGAATTTACAACACTTATCGTCATTAATTAAGACTTGGGTAATTTCACAAAATTTAGGCACATCGTTTTCACATTCGTAAAGTAATATTGGATTGACTTGGTATCTAATACTATTAATTGTAATAAATGTAACAGTATCAAATCCGTTCAACTGTATGTATTCATCTGTATAGTGACCAATTTCAATGGTATCAACCAGACCTTTACAAGATATTAACCTATGACAAAATCTTAACTCATGGATAAAGTGTAAGGAATATTTCTTCGACATCTCAAAATAGTGGACTTAAAATCGCGATGCTTTGCTTCATATCTAATTGTAGAAATTTAATTTTGGGCGACCAATTTTTAAAATTATATTTGGATAATGTATGAGGAAGTGATGTTTTGGTCAATTTAATTTAATTTTTTTTATTTTCAATGCATTTTGCCATACTCTGCTTAAATGTAGGTAATTAAAAAATCTCCTTACGTTTACTCCTCAACAGCTGTCTCAATTATATTTTTCTCTGTAATGGTACTAACATTTGCCGGGAAATCACAGCTATTAGTTGTAAAACTTAAACTATCTGCTGATGCTGTACTACCACATCCCTTAAAACAATTAACTTAATTACACATCTTTATTACGAAATTTTAAAGTACATAATATTAAGTCAGGTAAGGTACTAACTCCGTTTAAAGAATTGAAAAAATGTTTGGAAAATTTGATCCTCTTTCCAACACTAGGAATTAATTCCGTTATTGTCTCGACGGTTAAGTCATACAAATTCGTGATGTCTATATCATTGCCTGCAAAATTACTTTTCAATGCTGTATTTTATGATCGGATATTCATATTTGAAAAAATCTTGCTAATATATAACTAACTTACCTTTTTGCGCGATCGGTCATTTCTGACTATTTACCATGGGTGTTTTCCAATGACAGTACGTAGAATTTACCAGTTGCTATGATTACGACGACGCCCAAATTACTTACCGATCTAAAACCAGAACAGCAAAATACTTACCGACGCTTTTTAAAAATCAACAGTCTTACATTACATTTAATCTTAATTATTGTTAGGTACATTAAACGTACAATTTGTGCTGTTGTTTCCTATAGCAAGACGCTCATAAAGTCATAAAGGAAGTGCAAAGCTAGTAAACTACATCAGACACATGCACATTTTTTATGAAAATTATTAATTTCAATTTTTGACATTTAAACTGGTTACCTAGTGATGTACACCATACCACTTCGATTATTTCGATTTATTCTGCTCGTTAATTTCTTAGTGCATATTTATATTGGTTGGATAATGTTAATTTCGATCGCGCAAAAAATGTTATAAGCACGTCGAACGTTAAGGGTTACCGTTCTCAGACAATAATTGGAGTCGTCGCTTCGCTCCTCCTCCAAACAAATTGTCTTCGAACGGTAAAAATCCCCTTACCGTTCTCCATACTTAATATACTATCAAACGTTTGCACAATAGGTCCACACACTCTCATTGCTCAATAAATCTTTCCATAATAATGTGATAAACTAAAACAAAGGACCGGACACACCGCGTGCTTATAGCTACCTAATGGTAAATGGGCGCTAATGGCGTCATTCGAGTTGCAGTTGCATGTATAAATGGCCGAATTGCATTTTACCGAAATAAAAACAAACTCTTAATAGAAGAAACCATGTTTTGAAAGAAGTATACGGATTTAACTTGATCAGACACACTTTATTTACAATCAGATTGTTTGGTTTGAGTATTTAATTGTTTCAAACCCAACCATATTTAACTTACTTTAATGAAATATTTTACATGAAACTGAAAATTCAACTCGTTTTGATTGAAACAATAATGTTTTTATCACAAATACTTGATATATTCTTTTAAGAATATATTTTTCAATTTAGCATATAGTACAAAATTATAATTTTCTTATTTTAAGCTGTTAGAATTCTAAATTTTTACAAGATATTCTTGTATTAAGAGCACACAGTTTTGAAATAAATAAATATTTCCTAGATTATCCAATTTCTTGAACGAAGAAATTATTTTTATGTGTGCAGGGACCGTACTATTCACCCACGCGTTTACTGGTTGCGATACCATTTCAGCATCGTTTGGCCAAGGAAAGACCAAAATCAGCACACTCCTGAGCAAGAGCGAACTACTTGCCGAGGAGCAAGGGGCGCCATTTGAAAAAATGGTGTAACGGATATTTAAAAATTTAATAGTTGAGAGCTTGGAAAAAGTGACGTAGTCTCACTTTTTTAGGCAGTTACGCATACCATAAGAAAAGTCGATCTTTGCTTAATAAAGCAGTGAAAACTGTGTTGCAATATCTCTCACCGTTTTCGAATAATAAATTTTTAAAATTACCCCTGCTAATTCAATTTTTAACATAAAACTTGAATATCGACTAAGCACTTGGAGCAAAGGGTATCGTTGTACTCCAAATTCGACGTAGAATCCGAAAATGTAGAAAAAATAGGGGGTCCCTATTTAAAATAACAAACTTGATGGTTACTTCTGGTATTTGCGGAAGTGGCTTCATCTTGAAAATACTTTAGTTCAATTCATCATGTGCCAAAACCCTTAAATCTTATCAGTTTAGTTTCATTTTCAAAGGTTCTTCATATCATTTTAACTGACGCTCGTTAAGAATGACCCTGAAAGTATAGATAAAATCGATTCTCAACAGATTCTCTCAGAGGTTTTTCACAGAATCTCAGCGGTTCTTCAAAGATCCCTAATGAATTATCTATTTTGATACTTTTGAGATACCATACATTTTTAGATACCTACCCTCTAGATTCTTCGAGGTTGGCAATGGAAATTATGGATATTCCAACAAGTGTATAATGCACCAAAAAAACTAGCACAAAATTAACACAAGTAAAGGATCAAAAATTAAGCAAAAAATTGTGCTATACAGATTTCCATTTTCACAACCTCGAATATACACGTGCCTACTCTATGAATAGCAAAACCCAAGGAGCAAAAAATTTAAATAATACACGGATTATGTATTTTGAAGAACTGTTACAACAATGAGTTTAGCAATAATCTCAAAATTGCATTTTTTTCAAGTACCAAAGGACCCAGAAAGGTAAAAATGAAAACTGTCTTGGCTACCTTATAACGGGCGATCAAAAAAGGATTAACGTCGAGTCGCCTTTGGAAGTTCAAGTTAAATATGATTTCCCATGTAAACAAAAATTCCAAAGGTCACTCGACAGCAACTCTTTTTTGATCGCATAGTACCAAACGTACAAATGAAATCAGTTGAAGCTAAATTAAAGATTCGTTTTGTTTTTGCAATGGGTACTTGAATTAGACATTTTTAGCATATTTTCCCCACTGTATGCGAACTTTTTCCCTTGTAAACAAATAGTCTATTTCGAGTAGAAGGTATCTACTGACCAACACATGGAAAATGGCTAAAGTTACTCGCCTTAAAAAGTCCCAGCAATTCTGCCAAAACCTTGGTCACTTGGCAGAGCAAAAATCGGGTTTAGAAATAAATTCTGTATTTCATCGGTTTAATTATAAGTACATGTTGATCCTTGGTAAAATAGGCGAAAAATTACTGACCTAAGGTTATTGCCTTTACATCATATTCGAGCTGCCACATGTATAAATCAAATTGAGTTTACCACATGCCGGTAATCAAACGATGTACCTAAATTCGCAAGTTACCTACTGCAACTTCGTTCGTGTGTACATGACGTGCCTCTGTCAGTTCACGTTAGGCTTTAACAAATCACCGCTTGTACGATTGACGTTATCAATACCTTTGAAGATGCTAATTTTAGTGGAGATTTACATGCGAAGTAAGATAAATTAATAAGCTTGATTTAGGCTTTAGGTAGGTATACGAGCACGAAAAGATGTGAAGCTGCGTGTAGGGGGTAGTATGGGGACTTATAATGTATGTGAGCGTGCTAATGGGACTGACGGCGCAAGTGATTGATTGGTGGGAACCCCCAAGCAAACAACGTGCAGAACCGCCATCGGGAGTAAGTAAGCATAGCGTGACGTAGACGACAACACTTCATGCAGATTAACACCGGAAGCCACTCTTCCAAAGCGATACGGGATTATAATCTCAGTTGTAAATAAATTTGCGTTAGAATTGTTACCCCATTCTGTGGGTTTTAGTATTGTTGGTACCTACCGTTCATGGTGGAATATTTTAGATGGCGAGTATTCGAAGTTCATACAGCTTCATTATTTCATTAATCAGTCATGATGTTACAGTCAAATTAATATAACTTATCACTCAACGAGTTACAAGCTCGGTTGCTAAATCACTGCTCTTGGACGTTGATTGCATGCTAATTTAATTGATGATCCTGTTGCGTTAACAGATTAACTAATTATTATCAAGCGATTAAATTTAAATGCAACTGCTTTGTTTATTCTTTCCCGTTTTAAATACAAAATAGCAGAATTTATTTTAAATTTTGTACATAGGCACACAAGCTGTAAATAGTGTAACTAATACCATAGCCAAAAGTTCAAGATGACCCTGACCCTGGGAAGCTATTTAGGATGACAAAATGTTGTTCCTATACCTATATTTTGTACTTTCTGATGGATTTCCCACTTCCACAATTGCGGCACGTTCTTTAGTTCAGTGCTGACCATTGTAACGGAAGCCCGTTACCGTATTTTAGTTAAGCACTTTTTCGATTGTTCGTGAACGAAAATTCAATTAGATTTTGTTCATATAAGATTTGATGATTTTATCATTTCCGTCAAGTTTCTTCAAAAAATGTTTGGGTTGTATTAAGGCCACGGAAATTTTCGTACCACTTCATGCTATTGGTGATCTCGAGTATAGGTTTAATGGCGACCCCGAGTTGTGATAGCATTGGTTAATTATACCAATTCATTATAATTATCATTATCATTATCATTATCATTATCATTATCATTCATTACTCGGTGAATTTGTATTTTTGTGTGGGCTTCACGTGGGGTACATTTGCACATAGACGTTAGCGACGGCAAATCAAATTGTTTTTGTGACCGAAATAATACTAAACTAAATTTACCCTACATATACCAAAAAGATACTCCATTATCAGGTACAACAACCAATACGAACCCTGATCTGGGGGATTTTCAACCAGATGAACTCTATGGAGGTCGACGCAACATCGAGGTAATTAGACAAATTAGAAGTAATGCAATTTCTGTTTATTTTTGTAATTGTTAGATTTCAATAATTTGTAATTATATCATATTAAGTAGTGTAAAAAATTAGAACAAATTTTATAAATGGGTACGTTCAGCCGACACAACTGTTGAGTATGTTGAGACGTCTTACCTGAACACTGAATGATGACTTCTGGTGGAAATCAACAGTTGGTAATAATTGGCACCACAAATTTGACGTAATCTAACATGTGTTAACAGAACCATTCAGGCATATCTTGACGTTTGCTACAACCACGTTACGGTGTTAGTCAACATTTGCGTCGGCTGAACGTACCCAATGTGATGCATCCCTTCGTGAAACAGAGCCGGTGCTGGTTCTGGAGACACCGCCGCGGGTTGTCGCCGTTGAATTGACTGGCGTCAAAACGCACATTTTTTTCTCGTAGTTTTATTTCCGGAACCGGAACGTGGCGTTGAGGTTGAACGGGCGGTTAATTAGCTGTAATTATAGATCACAAGTACAGATTATAATCAAGGCTACCGGAGTTTCACGACACCAGTATCACAGGCGAATAAGACGGTAAACTAAAACTAGCTCTCTAATTAAGAGGTCTGGGAAATTATAATAATAATAATTTCATTTCATTTCATTTCATTTATTATTGTAGATATCTACATAATGCGGTCCTACCAAGTTATTACTTATCGGTAGGTGCCGATCATTGTTGCAAATTTACATAGAAATATTAAAAAACAAAGTAATTGACGCAGTGAGGTTAGTGGAGTGCAATCATTGTGACAAAAAGGTGCAATTTAAGATTAATAATTACAAAAAAAAGATTATACAACAATTATTCATATATCGTGCCTTAACTGATTTTTATATAATAATAATAATAATCATATTTATTCCAAAAAAAAAGACGTATATAAAGCCCTGATATTGTCACGAATAGACTACGGGTCGTACGCGTATTCTACATGCTGTGATACAACGTTAGGCAAACTAGACAGAATTCAAAATCTTGCCATACGGTACGCCCTAGGTGCCTTCCGAACTAGCCCCACTAATTCCCTACACGTTGAGGCTAATATACTACCACTTCCTTTTCGCCGTAAGCAGCTGATGGTTAACTATTACTACAAAATTCTAATAAATAGGGAACATCCGAACCACCAGGAATTTGTTGAAAATGTAAGAAGGGGGCGTCTTGATAGGTGCAGACCTTTGGGCATCAGGGAAGCGATAGCAGAACTTGATTTGTCAGACCGGGAGGTCTTACATCTGTCAAAGACAGCACGCCAGACCCTTGTGAAACGGAGAATGTGGGAGTACTGGGAAAGACAATGGGCAAACTCAGAAACTGCTCTGAGAAAGGTTAAACCGAATTTAGCACCAATGTTTTTAATAAGTGCGACAAGAATTGACCTGGTGAGGATATACAGATTGCGACTGGGACACACTGCTATCACACATGAATATTTACTTTCTAACTCTAACCGACCCCAGTGTGAAAACTGTGAAGTTGATCTGTCGTTAGAACACATAATGTGTCAGTGCCCACGCTACGAACAACAAAGAAGGCGACTCGACGTTTGTGCAACAGTAGAGGCAAACTTAACAAGTGAAAAGTGTAGAAATACGCTAATCTTCTTTAAAGAAATAGGACTCCTTAATAAAGTCTAATATTTTTAACTTACCTCGTAATAAAGGCCAATAGCCTCAGCAGCTGACGCCTAAGGAGGGGTTTTAGTGGGTATACCCAATATTCGGGGGAGCCCCACACTTTGTGCGTAAATGCATTTCCCCTCCTAAGAAAAAAAAAAAATTTTTTTTAGAACCTCATGGCATAGATTCAGCAAAACGCTGCTCTTCCATCTACACCATGACAAAACAAAGAATATTTGCACAGAGCAAAACAGCGAAAGAAAACAAAATTATTTTAGAATAACTACTTACTAAGTATAGTGAAATGATGAATGAACAGATTGAAAGATAAAAGACAATACGAACAGGAATAATCAACAGTAACACGAAATCAAATTAAAGAGTAAAATAAAAGGTTAAACAATTGTTTTTTGAACTGACGAGAAATTAAAGAATTAAAATAAAATGCTCTCGGTGAATCAAAACAAAACGGAAATAAATTACTTAAAAAGAATTCGGGTGTTCTACTAGGGGATGTAATAATGCTTCGTATGGAATCTGGTCCTGGTTGCTGGTGGGTAAGAGGTACAGGAATTAAGTTCTGGTTCTGGTTTATGGTCCCTGTGAGGTAAAGGCTTAATCTATGGAAGTCTCGACAATCACACTTTTAGAGGGATAAGGAGAAGCACAAACAGGTGGGAGATTGAAAAGAGATTTAATTTCAAAAGACGGGAACTATAACAGGCGACATCTAATGGAGGAACTTACTACAGGATGTTTCTAAATAAAATTTCTACGTTACCACTTTATATTTTCCAACAGTAGGTTAAGTGTAAAAAGAAGGAACCCCTAATTTATTACGGTACGTTGTTGTCAATTTCAATTAGAAAATCATTTTCATATTTCCTGTATGCTTTAATAGAACTTAACTGGAGGAAGTTTGACTAGTTGGGATTTTTCTCTTCAGTAGGTATTTGAAGCTTGTTCCATTTAGGTATAAAAATATCATCTCGTTACCAAACAAGATTTTAAATTTTCAAAACGGTTATGTCAAGACTATTATAAAGCGAAACTAGTATTAGTTGTGAAAGTGATCAGTTAAAGACTTAATTTTAACAATCCATTGAATTTTAGTAACTTTTTTCTATGATATCTTAGCCCAAATCACAAGAACGGAACATATTTCGGTATATAGGGACCTATAGCAAACGAAGAAGGAAATGTTTGATTTAATATGTTCAACCATTTAATAACTTTTAGGCATTATTGTCGATCAGATTGTATTAGTAGATGTTGAGTGGACTCATCTTTTTCAAGTCAAAGAGCAAATAAGAAATTGTAATCCCTTTGGGTTAGTGAGGTATTTTGCTACCTGGACCTGGACGCCTTGGTTACTTTAAATAGAATTTTATATAGAATTGTATTGGCACAATATTTTAAATATCGGGGTAAAATTAGAATTACGAAGGAAACAAAATTCCTGAAGCAGATAAAATTCTCCAATGTTGTCGTGCAGGTTGAGGACCTATTATAATGTAACACTGTTACATGCAATTTAGAAAAGAAATGAGTGAACAAGTGTACTCATTTGCTGATATACATTCTTGTACAATGTAGATATCCTGGAAGGTTTTCAATAGCCCTTTTCCCTTCCTTGTTATCAATAAAGACCCTAGGGATATCTCGTGTTATTAAAAGAGAGAATTTGATTGTTTTTAATTGTAATCCCATTTCTTGTGTTTTATTTATCACGTGCCATGAGTCTAGTTGGTTTTGGCTGGAGTTTTGATTTTTGGTTTTGAGTTTCTCAGTCTTTTCTCGGTTTCTCCGGCCAGTAATTTTACGGAAAACTTTAGACGCCAAATTTCACTTTATCTGTAGCTGCACCGTCCTTCTGATTTGAAACTATCATTCGAGATACTAGACAACTACTGTTACCGAAATTCCACCGCAAATGACTTTTTATCGATCAAGGTAACTATCTAAATTTCGACACCCTACATAGGGAATAGGAAAATTTTATTTTAATGACGGAATTGTAATACCAACAAATATTTAGACGTTTAAAAAGACACGTTTACCACCCGTTTTACCACACATGGAATAATATCGGATTTCAGAACAGGAATATATATTTCAACAGAACGACCCCGCATGCCCCACCGTATACCACTATTAGAATGGATTTTACTTTTACGCCAGTCCTGACTATTCCCTATGTTAAGAAAAAACTTTGAGTTTGGAAAATTGGTCGTCGCATGTAAAAATGAAGCTCTCGGGAAACAATTTAGGAACATTTTCTCCCCTAGACACAGCCCTTTAAGCGCCCACTCGACACCTGGGTTAAAATAGTACTTTGTGTACCAAGGCGGGAAAGTGGTCGTTTTCCGGGGCGAAGGAAGATATGGCCAGGCGAGGCGAAGCCGAGGCTGGCCACTTCCTGAGGCCCGGAAAACAACTTTCGTGCCGTGGTGCACACAATATTTTTTATCCTATACACTTACATTTAAAATTAATCCCTCAACAACGTCGGATCGCAAGCGCATGAATTTGGATTTGCTTTAACGCGTCAACGTGCACGCGTTTGTTTTGTTTATTTCCACGTTTCCTGCTGACTACGCGAAAAAAAATTTACGAAACGGTGCAATCTAAGTGGGCCCACGAGTATATTTTTTACTCGTAGATTTACCCCTTTCCCTTATAATACAGTTCAACGCAAATTCAAATTCTAGCGCGCTTGCGGTTGCACAGTGCGGAGCTCACCGAAGGGAGTCACGGTGCGGAGCTCACTGAAGGGAGTCACGGTGCAACAGAGATGCAAGAGTAGAGTTGACATTCCCGGCATTTCACTGGCGCGTGATTATTTCCTTAGAAAGTAACGGGATTTAAGGGGTTGTAATTAATACCAGGCGCATTTGAAATTATTACTGGTCTTGTGTATTAACAAATGTGTTTTAAAATTGACTATATTTTCAGGGACAAAATCACACCGGTTACATTTTAAATCCTTGGCAGGATGCATGTCTTGTCAAACGTTAGATGCTTTTAACTTTTAAGACTGGATTTATGCTTGGTGACGAAAGCGCAATGGGCACACTTTAAATCCTTGATGATCTTGTATGTTAAAAAAACGTGTATTATGAATAGATTTATTCATTAATTGCAGTCACACTGAACACATTTTAAATTCGGGGTAGTTTCGTATGTTAAAATGCTACTTATTGCGGATAAGCGGTGTTCTACTTACAGTGTAAAGTACATCTCGGTGTTAAACGTGTTGGCACAGATCCTCGTTATTGAAAGTAAATGGGAGATTATGACTTAAGTTTGAAACGTTTGAATTGGTCACGTGATATTGGGAAAGTGTTCTACCTAATTCAGGAAACATGGATAGGTAGGCACGCGGTAATTAAATGAATTCTTGAATTCAGTAAAATAAAGTGAACACAGGGTAAATTTAATTATTAAATCAGTGTTAACGATTTTTTGTTTCTTATTTAATTAAAAAGAAATAACTTCCGTCAAATTTTATTACAACCGCGCCATCTAGCTTACATAAGGCGTATTTTTTTTCTCGCCTAGCCGGCAAAATTAAATTTTCTCGCTCCATGCCTGCAATTGTCTTCTTTCGCGTCCTCACACAGGCGAGAAAATGTAAGTTTCTCCTTGTATAGGATAAAAATGTCAATTTACTGACGAGTTTTTTAAAATTTTTTTAATTTTATCCGAAATCATATTTTAATATAAAATTTCAATTTCAATTTCGGGCGGTAAGGTGACAGGTGCGGCCAGTAAAGTGACAAGCGGCAGGAAACGTAGGTAGTCTGCTCTGCCTCCGCCATGGAAACTAAAATTTCCTGACAGAAAGTAGGCATGAAAATGAAGGTTTCAGGACAATTTTGGGTAAAANGCCTATGTATCAAATTTCATTCAATTACTTTTATAAGTAAAAAAGTTTGCAATTCGGTTTATAAATGGTCGAGATGCGAAAAGGGCACTGTGAATTTTAAATCGATTCGATCCAACTTTTGGCATTGCGTATTATATGGCTAAATCTATGCCCATATTGAATTTCATGCAATTCAGTTCATAACTAACGGAAATGTAAAAGCGATCGAACATTTCTAAACAAAGTTATCGTTCACACGGACAGATAGATGGACAGACAGACAAAGGAACAGACGGAGAGACCAACCGGCAGGGGACAGATAGCAATGCAAAATTATAAACGATCTCTAGGATCGTTAATAAACGGCAAAAGTGTAAAATTATGGAACATGTAAAAAACGGTTTTTTTGTTTTTTTACAATTTTACAATAACTTTTTTGTAAGCGGTACAGAAAAAATTCCTTCCTTGGTACAAGACTCGACACCATAACGAACCAAACAGCGAAAAAAGTAGAACAATAGCTCTTAAGATAAAAAACTAGTAGCGTCGCAAAGTTAGCGGACGGACGGACGGACGGACGGACGAACGGACGGACAAAGTGGCCACAATAGCGCATTTTTTTTTTATTTTTGTGGAAATGCGCTAAAAACTTGTGTTAACAAGTATTAAACTAAAATGCAGTTTTCTATGTGATCTGTATCTAGCCGACGGATGGACACGCTGATGAAGTTTAGGCACATTGTGAATACATCTAAAACAGAGTTGGACTGGGTAAACAGAGTTGGACTGGGTCAAGCATAGAGTGACCCAGTGACCCGGTGACCCAGTTAGTTTACTGACCCAGTGACCCGGTGACCCAGTGACCCGGTGACCCAGTTGACCCGGTTACCCAGCTTGACCCGGTGACCCAGCTTGACCCAGTGACCCAGTTTGACCCAGTGACCCAGCTTGACCCGGTGACCCAGTTTGACCCGGTGATCCAGCTTGACCCAGTGACCCATCTTGACCCAGCTTTACTCAGTGACCCGTCTTGACCCGGTGGCCCAGTAATTAAATTATTGTTAGGTATCATCCAAAACAATTTCAAGTAACTTTTAATTTAAAAAAAACTTCCTCAATAATATTCGGCAACAAGCACTTAGCCCAATTTCATTCAAGAGAACTAATACCTAAAAAAATAAAATGCATTTGTTTATAGTTTGTAGTCAAGTAGTCAATGAAAGTATTTAGAGAAAAGATTTATTTGGATTAAGCTAACTAGTAGAAAAAAATTAAATGTGAATGAACACCTGTAAGCAAACTGGTAAGCCCTGAAGCAAAGAAATAACATTATTCTAATACAATTCGGGACATTGAAAGTTTTTTACGGCAGTATTAAAGCAAACATCACAGAAATGGCAGTTGTCAAGCAATCGAGTATTATTTTCAACAAACCAGCATTTCATTTATTTCATAATCTGTACACTTGAACCGAGGGCACTGACTTAACTGCGTTATTCGATCAAACTAGGTGACTGGGTCGAATTGGGTCCCCGGGTGAAATTGGGTCGCTGGGTCAAACTGGGTCACTGGGTCAAACTGGGTCAAGTTGGGTCACTGGGTCAAACTGGGTCACTGGGTCAAACTGGGTCACTGGGTCTAACTGAAAAGAGTATGACGTGACCCAGTGACCCACTTTAATTTAGTGACCCAGGTGACCCAGTTGACTCAGTAACCCAGTCCAACTCTGATCTAAAAAATACTGAACCTAAAAACTATATCCATTTGCACGAAAAGTGTATTATACCTACGTCTAGGGCAAAAGGCACTGTATACTTATTTATTTGGAAATTAAATTAAATTAGTTCAAAGTCAACAACAAAATGGCTGTCATTTTGATTTATGGTTCTATAATACGAAGATGATACAAGTTATTCGTCAATGGCATTACGGACATTTTAATTTTCATACTAATGTAAAATTTTGTGGTTACCTATACCGTATGCGTGAGTGATAGATTGCTTAAACTAAAACGTCCTAAAAAATGAATAAAAATGTGTCATAAGTTTTCGCATTAGCTTATTATTTACTTTTATTAAATGACGACAAAATCGTGCTATAATTATAAGCTATAGTTAGACATTTTCTAACACAGGAGAAGGAAATAATAATGCGTTGATTTGGTTTGGGATTCTACTTGTTAATAAGGTAGTGTACCTATATGAGAATATGAGTTTGGAAAATGAAATTTTCTGTGGAACAATATACGCACCTAATACAAAAGAGAAACAGTGACAACCTACTTGAAATGGCATTACGCAATAGATAAAAAACTACCTACCTGTACATAATACTTAAAATATTACAAAACCTTTAAATGTTTATTATTTTCAATACGATCGGTGAAATGGGGTGACGTGTGACAGCATGTTGCTTTCGAACTTTCTAGATGTTCTTGTCAAGAAGGTAAATCTCAAGAGAATATCGAGTCGAAAACTTTAACGTACCTATACCCAGTTACCAGCTAGTTGTGGCTTTTAAAATATTTTTATTACAACCCAAAGGAATTTATACATTTTGAGATAGGTTTTTACAGCCCACCCAATTTCATTATAAATATATCTAAGTAAGTATACACTTATACAGTGCGTTTCAGATAAGAGGGTCACCTCAATATCTCTTTTATCTGGCGAGATACGAAAAATTTGTTAAATATAATTTTACATGTGACGTTACCATCGATCTGATCGAATATTCAAACTTCCGGCATTCCTTCCGGTTTAACCGGAAATCCATGCAACTTTTGTTTTTCAATCACCAGATCACACCTTAAATATCAATTGAATTGCGTAATAACAAATTCTGCATCTGTGGTACTACGCAGTTTCAAAGAACGACTACATTTTATCATTGAATAAAAAATGTTTTTGTTCAATGTTTTTATTGTGTCTGTCTTTGAGTTAATGTCAGGATTTCTTTGATTAAATTCAGTGGTAGAGCGAAGTGTTTTCACTTTTTCACAAATTTGGTCGGAAAAACGGCAGAAGACAGCATAGACACAAAACATTGACATATAGGTCACAGCCTTAGACCATATAGTACATGGACTGCTATTAGCCCTATGCTTTCAATACAAAATGGGTGGTCACGAATAGAGGGCACTGTAGTCGTATAGGTATGTGAATCTCAGGGTAAACTAAAGTCGTATGAACACCTCTGATCGCGTAAAGAGTAGCTTTTATAGTAACCGCGTAGTACGGGAAGCTTTAAATACTCTTGATTATCTTTTATACGTCCACAAATATGGATAGGTTTGCTTTTTTGGCATATATAATAGACTATTAATTAATTGACGTTTGTTAATTTATAGGTTGACAGTCTCAAATCGTGTCTAATCGGACAACTTCGGACAGACTCGTTTAGCCTGAAACTCACATACCCAGGCGATGTCCTTGACCATATTTTCGTTACAATTAGCAGTCCATGTACTATATGGTCTAAGGTCACAGCCATTTCGATTATGAGGGATGCTACGTTGAGTTAGCACCGCTTGTAGAAATTTTAAATTTCTCAGAAACATAAGGCGCAGAAAACCTGAGTATTGGCACACAAATCAGCACAAAACTATGGTTTTAGTGTCATGTGGATACGAGAATCATGGTGTTATATACCCTAAGTACAACCTTCCTATTAAGTTGGACGAGAAGCGCACAAAATTTGGAGATTGGCGCACAATCTAGTGCAAAATGAGTACAATTGGCGATGCAGGTAACAAATTAGAGTGCCAATTCAGGATTGTGCTGACGTTATCCTACCCTAATTTCCAACTTTCTTACTTCATTACTCAAAAAAGAAAATCATAACTTATGACCGCCTCGAAGAAACTTGTTCCAAACTTTCGTTTTGATGTTGTAAGATTGTAACCTTCCATTGCAGCTCCTGCATTAATACATAGGTATCTACTTATACAGTGTGTACCAGGTAGAACGCACCATAGGGAAACGGCAATGTATTTTTTCGCGAAAGATCCAGGCCTTTGAAATGAACGTTTAACGTACTACCCCAATCTCTTTCTAGCATTAGCCAACCGCAATAACGTACGTTGAGCGCCAACTTCAAATACAACAAAATAGTTATTTATATAACAAGAGCGCGAAGTTCAATTTCGCGCATTGAGACTGAAGGTATTTTGACGAGGCGAAGCCGAGTTAAAATATCAGTCAAATGCGCGAAATAACTTCGCGTTAGCGTTATATACAATATTTTTTCTACAACTGAACCGATTGTTAATTAAATTTACTGTTTAAGTTCAACTTTGTCACGTGCGCGAAATACTTTTTTTCACTGTTGACGATTTCGCGCACGTTGTCAAGGGCAACCTTACTTATTAATTAACCGTTTAAAAATCTAGTACTTCGCGCTTCGAAATTCGTCAGAATATGACAGGTTTTTTTGACAGTTGTAGAAAATAGTATATTATATACCGCGGGACTGAAGTAGTAACTTTTAATCCCGAAGGTAAAGTTTATAATTTACCTGAGGGATTAAGACCACTACTTCAGTCGCAAGGTATATACGATATTTTTCGTACTTCCGAAACCGAAACACTTAAATATGTATGGAGTTAGAGAACGCGTTTTTTCAAAAAATCGCTGCTTAACAAGTTACCATAGGAACGTTGCGTTGGTATGACAATCCCTATGCCATGGTAACAAAAATAATTTGGAAACTGTCATTGCTAGTCTCATAATTTTGGTGGTGGGTGACAAAGGTCTATTTGATATTGATAAAAAGCGGCCAAAGTAGGTAAAGAATTGATACCACCAAAATCCAAAAAACTATACGAGCAGCAGTACGATGCGTTTAAGAAGTAGTGCGGCATACAAAATGTGGAACAACCTACTGAAATTGCCTTGTTAGTAATTTCATCCTTCCGGGATTTTCGTCTAAATTTAATCCCGGCGGGACAAAAAGTGACACTTCAGTACTTGTCATAAAGGAGTGAAGTTCTTACTTTAGTCCCGGAAGTACGAAAACACTTTTTCTTAATAATTTGGGTGCGTAGAATCCAAATCAATTCGTACTTTTTCGATCAGACTTCTCAATCAAAAGTTATAGACTAGAAACCAATTTCGAAAGAAAATTCCTGACTATGTATTATGTGAAGTCTGCCAAACTTATAGGTATCCCATGCACATACATCGGACATTTGCGACATACTTTTCCACATTCTATGGATATACAATAGCCCACGTGGAATGTACATGGTATATGCAATGTATATAGGTCTGCTATGTGGGAATGATCAGACGGAGACGGGAGGACGTGACAAAGTCGAATTGTCATGTGCACCAAACTGTGGGGATTATGGTATGGGGTGCCTTAACTTATCCGAGGTCATATCAACGCCCAGAGATTATGTGGATGACGAGAAAATCATTTTTCCATTTCTTCAGCAGTTGGAAGAGCCACAGGATAATGTTACTCTCTTGCCATAGCCACCCAGATCTAACGATATATCGTCCATCGGACATGTCCTCCGCACGCTGCAAGTTCTGCAGAACTAATTACTGGTTGCTAGGGGCACAATACCTCAAGAGGAAATCGACATTCTGCTAGATTCGATGCCACGAAGCGTGAGGAAGGGGGGAACCAACCCTTTATCTCCATTTAAGTGTCTTTCAGAACATTTAAGGGGTTCAGGGGTGTTATAGCACTTTCCAAACTTGTAATTCCCTTACGAACGTCTTCCATTTCGACTCTAGTGGAAGTGAAACTGCGCAACGGCTCCAAAGGTACGGCCAATAAGCTATATCCAGATTCGGATAGATGTAAGGTTGACCAAAGGAAGACAGCTACCATACCCTTACCAAGGTTTCGGACCAGGAAACTCTCTCGGTTGTATCTATTCTGTCCAAATTGCTGCTCCCTTAGCTTTGGTCTACAGTGAAATGTGGTGTGCTTGCTTTTGGTAAATCAGAGGTGGAATGTAGCCTAGTTTTTAGAAGCAATAGTGCTGATTGTTCACCCTATAACGTAAGAAACTTTGCCTCCGGCTCAAATTATACCATCAAATTTGTGAAGGCAAATGATGCTGAAACTGGACAATGAGGTAACACGAAGTGACACTAAATTCGAGACCTGCGCGACTTTCGTTCTGATTAACGACACTCAACTTTAAAATACATCAATAAAACGGTGAGAGATCGTAAAAGGCGGACGTTTAAAAATTATCTCACCGCAGTCCAATTCATTCACTCGCCGCCATTACAATTTATGCCCCGATATTCATCTTGACGCATATTCATCATAAATATTCATGTGGGTGCCGATGTTTACAGCATATTCTGAAACATCTGCAACGCGCCTTCCAAATTTAGCCCAAGCCCCTTTCTGCTGATTCACCGCGCGCAGAATTTAGCCCATTACTTTACAAATATGAATGAAGGCGAGATTGAAAAAATAATTATAAAAAGATCGTACAATTCGATTTCGTTTGTGAAACGAGGCGTCCATAGCGTCGACCGTGAAACGAGTGAACGACGACGCGAGAGATCATTTTGAAAATAGACTTAACCCACTATCGTAAAATGTTGCATACGTTTCGTTCGGCCGTCCCTCTTCAGCCAATTATAGTCGAACATCTTTTTCTCTCTACACAATCATTCGGGTTAGATACAGAGCGTTCAAGTATTGTACCACCACCTTATTAAGCTCGGAATGTTTGAATCCACACACTCACACTCTCTCAGCCCACTTTGGAGAAAGATTACTTGCGAAGAGAACTTTGCATAAGAGAACCAATGGATCGGCGCTTCGGCTTAGTACCTATTTGGAATTTTTGAGATATCGCGCCATTCTAAATTTAGCAAAATTTTGCAATACAAGGTGGGTGGTATTAAAAAGTCTCGTATTTATAGAATCGCGTCGAAGGAAATTCGTACGCGATGAGTATGTTGACCGATTACAGAAACAAACATTTTTAAGTAAGATTTCGGCTTGGATTTTTGCTCCATTCCCAAAAAAAGAGGAGGATTGAACTTGGACCTCGAACTTAGTGGCATTGGGCATTTTTGCTCGGTCGCCGTAACTACATCTGCAAAAGCAAAATTTAAAGTCAATGTACAGAGTTGAATTATAAAAAAGACACCATCAACTTCCCCCTACGCGTTTATTATTTAAAACGAGTGTGAGTCAATTTAAAAAGTGACCAGTGTGAATCAATATGAAATGTAAATAGTATATTACGTCATTCGGTTGTAGCAGTGCGTATTACAGGTGAGTAGAAAAATTGCGCATGATGCGGCAACTCTACGAACCAAATTACTTTTCCCACAACCTCTGTGAATTTCGAAATGAAAATAAGGCAAAACCCAAAGAGACGTCTGTTGACAGTTTAGACATTCCCAACGTACGTGATCTTTTCTAATTATTTTCATTACGCACTGGTGTAGGTAATGGGCACTATATTACGGTTCTAAGTCATACGTTATGACATCATTTTCAGAGAGGTCGTGCAAAGCTTTGGGCATGCATTTATTGAAACCTCTTTTGGAATAGGAAGTCCTGGAATTGGTGTCATGTCGGATGTTTCAGTGGTGGCTCTTTCTCGTCCTATGTGGAAGGTAAATGGGAAAGGTCTCGGAGGGTACAATACAGTCCAGCATGTCCCAACGTGCAAAATGTGAGTTAGATTACGATTATGATTCTATGGCCTGTTTCTAACAAAATATTTCTAAGATTTCCTTTCGACAGGAAAGAAGGCAAAAGAAGGGAAAGAGACATCGAATCATTTCAAAAAGCTTCCAGGGCTGTGTCAGATACCACCATTAGTGTAACTACACTTTAATGTGTCAAACACAATTTTTAAAAAAGTACCATAGAATCAGAAATGTTGTAACGGTTCTAAAGTTTTTTCCAAATTTAGTTGTGAAATTACAGATTTTGAGATTTTTAAGGGTAAAGCAGCTTAACCATTGCATATCATAGAAAATTGTAGGTTGTCGAAATTTAGAGAGCTGATTTTCCAGTTGTAAGGATAATTAATAAACCACTAAACGATTAAAGATGTCCGGTTTTGTTATTAAAAAGCCATTTTGCAAGCGTTCATTAATCAAGTTCCAGATTACGCAATAGAGTGCATTAGCCAGAATTCACTTTGAGTTACTGGAGCCTCAACTGCTTAAAGAATAGTTTCTTCTTCGTGAAAGGCGTAAAATATAACCATTTCTGTTATCACTTACATATAAAAAAGTTGTCTTTCATGGGATTGCGTCTGAGCAGGAAAATTAGATCAAGTTGTGTAAACGAGAAGTTTCAGGCGAAGGTGATTTCTAGAATTTTCGGCTTCTCTGAAATTATGGTTAAATATTGCCCCAAAACATGAACTGCGCTTGAAACTAAACACCCACCAATGCATGATGAAGCAAATTATCCTCCTAGTCCTGTTCTTGACGATGTTTAACATCATATTATGAAAGTACAAAGAAAGCTCATTACAATTTCCCTAAAAGTTCTTCCGGAGGAATTGACTTTGATAATGCCTTCGATGCTTTACGAAGAGATCTATTCATTATTCACAACGGAGCCGGACCAAGTAGCACTTAGGTACACCAAAGATCCATTGCGCCTACCCCCCTTAGCCTTCTTACTTTTTACTTACTTCACCCTCCCCGGTTCAAGATAGTTGTCAAACCGGCAAGCTCTGAACCTTTTCTAGCTGCTTCCTGTAGGTTTCCCTGCGCATGTTTTTGCTTATTCCCTCAATGTGCTCTTTCCAGATCAGGCGAGAGTCTATGATGACTCCCAAATATTTCATTGACCAGGGGCCGGTAACACAAGCCGTACAAGTCCTACAATTGTTAGAATATATTTCACACTTGTAGCTTTTTCATAACACAACTCATTTGCATATATAGAATTAAGTAGGACTTGTAGGCAGATTACTTGTACCTTATAGGCTTGTTACAATTGTATTATTTGTGTTACAGGGCCTTGGGATGATCCGTTTGACGTCCTCGAAGAGGTCCGGTCGCCTGAATGTTTGGTCTCCTGATAATGGCACGATCTGTGGCAAGTTGGCAGATGTTTTCAATGTTGTTGAAATAGTCATTCTCAGGAATAAGGACCGCTAGCCCCCGTAACACATCCAAGAAAAAAATTGCCATTATACAAAATCGAAAAAACGTAAATGAAATTCGAGTGTAATAAAATCCGTTAACGGGCTCCCGTTACAAGGCTGAAGTAGTGGCCTTTTCAAACAAATACCCGTAACCAAAACAGCTAAGTGGAATTCATAGATTCGTTGCAAACTTTTTGCTTAGATAACAAAACCAAGCTTAGTAGTGGTGACAGTAGTTTGGTATGTTGCCACTAGAAGCCATTCTGCAATGTTGCCTAAGCAAACCGCATTTCATTGCGGCAGCTACTTATGACGGGAGGCACTGGGGCTTGTGTATCATTAGGTAGTTATAAGTTCATAAGCATGAATTATACCTTAGTAAACGTTGCAATCTGAAATATAATCTTTATATAATTGAAGGAGGTAAAAAAATATGGAAAAAGTAAATAAATTGAAACTTATAAAGAAACTCTATAAAATTCTTCTTTAGCTAAAATAAACAAAATTCTCTTATCTAAAGGCGCACATGCGGCAAACATCTGTTTACGAAATTAATTAACCTTTGGCGATAAGCACAACTCTTATCTACAACTGGAGAAAAACATGAGATCAACTTTTTAAATATTACGCAAATATTTCTTATCTGAACGTAATTTCTTTACAACCAAATAAAGAAAATCAACAAAGGCCCCTTTAATGAAAAATCAGACATCGCCAAAACTACACAAATTAACACGATAATATAAAACTGATCATGCCATATCCCACGACGCATCGGGGCCTTTAGCTCTCAGGCTCATTTAAAAAGTCAGGACAAAATACAAAAACTTCTAATTCGAATAAAAAGTTCCGTTAACGGCTCCCGTTACGAAGCTTTGCACAAACTAAAGAATGAGTGTCGGGAGAATCCCAAGAAACAAATCTGATAGATTATAGGAATAAAATAACAGAATTTCTTTAAAAACAGAAAACTCCAAGTATCCGATATATCCAGGGCAAAGATTATATGGTGATAGTAATTTAGAAGTAGACATAGCGATTTTTGTATTGTTTTCCCTTTGTCTAGTATATGTCTTCTGAAGGACGACCAATTTTATGCAACCAAAATAACTTCTTAAAGCAAATGAAGATTTTGCTGTCATATTAATTAATTGGAATATTATTGCTTTAGCTGTCGTATTTTTTTTCATTTGTGTGCGACGTGTTCAACTGAAGAAAAAGTTGATATTGTCAATCTTTGGTATAGTGCCGGTAACAGTTTAAGCGTAAGAAACTTATTTTCTGTGTTGATTACTTTAAAATTGGTGGTTGTTTAAATGCGATCCACAGAAGATACTGTAAACAACTCTCAATTTTAAATTTAAATAAACGATTAATGAAATTAATAGAACAGGAACAAATTACATAAGAACGGAGTTTTAAAACATAGTAAATTTCGTCAAAAGAATTACAAAAAAAAGGTAAAGTTCCTAAAATACATTCGGCATTGCCTTTTTGGATTTCTAGACTCAATGTTTTAATTTTTGTGAAAGAGAATCCTATAAGAAAGTTATGGAAAATAGCGGTCGTATTTAATATCTTTTCATCATAACCTAAAAGCGTACTATTTACTGTCGTTTTTATTTAACATCTAGAATGACAGTGCAAAATGCGTGTGCATGTTATTTCGGTTGCATAAAATTAGGCGTCTTTCAGAAGAGTTTTTGTCATTTAAAAGTAGACATAGGAAATCTCTGTGTCTACTTCTAAATGAAAATGAATATCACTGTATACTTAAAAATTGGAATATTGTGAAAGAGGCGACGAAAACCTAATAAAATTAAATAAACCGAAT
The DNA here is from genome assembly GCF_008802855.1 of Photinus pyralis. NCBI lineage: Eukaryota > Metazoa > Arthropoda > Insecta > Coleoptera > Lampyridae > Photinus > Photinus pyralis. The sequence continues at coordinate 179,146 of NW_022171981.1, forward strand.
CCGAAGGAACATAATCGGATGATTTGCAAGGATTCGGAAAATATCACAAGAATCTAAAAAAAATCGAATGCATTGAAAGAAAATTCGACCAAGAACTTAAATATTTGAAAGGTTTGAGAAATTTGAAAGTAATTTGATCAATCCACAGAATCTAATGAAAACCGAAATAAATGGGGAACGTTTTAAAAAGTGAAGAATATGACGGATCTAAAACTGAAGCATTAAATGAAGGTAAACAATCCGAACAATCTCATGTCATGGATATGGAAAATCGAAGAAATTCCGAAGAAAATGAAGACAGTAAAAGGTAAAAATTTTGTAGATCTGAGGAGGTTGAAGAAACCAAAAATTGGAAGTATTCTAAGTAGCGAAAGGAAGAAAAATTGGAAGATTATTAGAGAACATTTCAAGAACACTGTAAAGATTCCGATGAACCCGTAGGGTAACTGAAAAATCCAAGGAGAAGAGTTGCAAATATTAAAAAATTGAATTTGAGGAAATGGAAAAATTTGCTAATACATACAGCCATTTTTTGTGTTAACGATAATAGTTTGAACAATATCCCTAATCAAATGGGGGTGTTATGAAATAATGTTTATGTCAAATAAAATACTTGGAACAAATATAGCATACGAGCTCCTGGGTCACTGAACATTTAATCAGTCCTTCCTTGGGTGATGATAAACAAAATACTGAAAACAGAATTGGATAATTCGAAACCGTCCACGAATTATCTTAGTACACAGACGGACGGACGGAAAGTTCAAAATCATGAACTCGCTAGGAGCTCGCGAGCTTCCGAGGTGCTAAAATTAGCAAACTTGTGGATAAGGTATCTCGAGGTTGCCTTTTATTGTTGTAAATAAAGATTATCATCAATCATTAACAAAAAATGTAAAAAGGTTGTCGCCTTAAGTCGTGCAACTTTAGCGCATTTTCCATGAATTGATCAGAATCCGTGATTCAAAAATATATCCATAAATCAGAAAGTTAACATTGCGCAGAGCGCACGTCTCATATTTACAGTGTGCGATATGCTTGTCTTTACTAGAAACGTCTGTGGCACAATTGCAAAGAAATATTTCCATAAATAAACAAGTTGACATTGCGTAGTTTGCGCATGCGCACATCTGAGTTGGAAAATGCGCTAAAAAATAGTCTTTTGAGCTCTTTCCGCCGCCTAATTATTCTTTTCCCAAATATAGCCCAGTCAGAATAGGAAAAATATAGGAACTAATTCATGTATTACCAGTTTCTTCGGAATTGTGTAAGGGACGTTTCCCTAATCAACGTAAAGTAAAGTCCCCCCGACTACCGGCTGTGCTAAAGGGGGGAGGGGAGCGAGAGTGGCTCTGAAGGTCCCATTTTATAGTTTTTTGCTTACACCGTAGAAAAGGTACGCTATAGCAAAAAATTTTGTACATAAAAATGAAAGCTTATTAAATTTTCTATAACTTTGAGTAGATACATAATTATGAAAAAACGCATCGTTTTTATGTTATTGACTATCCAAGGTTGAATATTTTCATATATGTGGATTATACATATCAATGTAGTATATGACCAATACCTACATCATGATTTCCTTTTGTTTTTTCCCTCCAGGAAACCTCATCGTAACTGCATAAAGGAGAAGTAGTAATTCGAAGGTGGATCGTGCTATATACAATGTGTAACATCAGATATTAACAGTACCTAAGACTAATTTTTCGCGTGTTTTCTTCATCGCCGTCCTCGAGGACCGGTGGGCCGTTAAAGTACGCACTTTCACATCCACAAGCTGAAGTGCAGTTGATGCTCGTCTTACGACACCTACACCTCGGGCCGCATCCAGTTCTAATAGTTCAGCGACAGAAGATGGAACTTACATTGGCCGGTGCTGGCGGGTCGCTAGTCTTGATACCCCATCAGCATTCGATCCTCTCCTCCCATCTAACCCCACCGCTGTGGAGGGTAAATCCGGCTATGCGGATCGAGTTGGCTAGTACGGTCATGTGTATAATCCACATATTCAATTTTGGTGGGTCAAAAACTTAAAAACGGTGGGTTTTTTAAGAAAGTGTATAGAATCAAAGTTGTAGCAAATTTAATGAGCTTGTATTTATATGTAAAGAATTTTTTCTAGAACACACCGTTTTCGAATTGTAAGTAAAAAACTATAAAATGTGACCATCAAAACCACGGTCTCCCCCCTCACTCCTCTAGCACACCCGGTACTCGGGGGGACTTTATTATATGTTGATCAGAGAACCTTCTGCTACACATTTCCGAAGGAATTAGTAATACATGATTTAGTTCCCCTATTTGCCATTTTTTGATCTATTCTTACTGGACTAATAACTATGTGGACTATGTGGAGTACATTGTATGGCCTACCCCAAGTAAATAAATTGAAGCTTTTCAAGTAAGTCTATTCGCGACATACCCACCAACTTACAATCACTACTATAACACAGTTGTAGTTAATATGTGCTACTAAGGTGCTTTTATTACCCAATAAGTGATGACATTTAGATCTTCCCTCTTTTCACGTCACACCCACGGCCTCGTTCTTCATATTTTCTTTAGTACTTATTGGCCAATGCTTCATATTATCTAAACTTGAAATCACGAATCTTTGTCCCTGCGTCATTGATTTGTGAATCAATTTCAGACATACGCTAAAACACTGTAATATCTGTCAAGTATGCGAAATCGATAAAAAACTTGTCTGAAATTGATTCACAAATCAATGACGCAGGGACAAAGATTCGTGATTTCAAGTATACTTTATATCTCGTTAACGCTCCCACTACGGTGCTTTGACACATTCTTTACACCCTCTCCGCGTTTTCTTGGTGCTTTCTACACTCATTACATCTTTATCACGGCTTTTACGCGTTTTTGTCAATTCCAATGGCTCTCGGCTCTCGCTCTCCCACCACGCGTCTTTTCGCTTTCTTCACCACTTGTTTATGCCTCCTTGGCATTCTACTACCTTTCCTTGACATGACGTTCAGATTTTTTACTCGTGTCCTTTTTTCCCTTCGTTTACATTATCTTCTATCCTCCTTCCTCTTCCTCTTTAAGGCTTACTCAGGCCCTCTATCCATTAGTCGTCTCATGTAAACGTTAGGTACGATTTACTTTCGGAAGCAAGATCTCGGGAAATAGTTCATGTGGAGGGGGAGGAGGGGGATTCACACCTACAAGTAGTGCAAAACCTAGAAGAATGCGAATAACATATTTTTTTAATTATAATTCGAAGAGGCATAAAGGAGAAATAAAGAAACCATCACTTTCCTGGAAGAATTGTTTAGCAAATAGAGTTTACTTTATCTATAAAAATTCACACCTCTATAACGAGTAGTTTCCCAGATACAGTACCTTGCTTGCTTATTTGGCCACCCTTTACGCTAATTAGTAGCATATACACTTGGATATGCTCTGTAGGTATAGAGTAGCAAAGCAAGCTTAATTGATACCAATTTACGACACGTATTGCTTATCTAAAATTGTACCTTGAGCACCTCACCGAGTTAAATCAATGTCGTTCATTATGAATCACTTTTGAAGTGAATGACTACATAATTTAGAGTATGTTCCCTAACTTAACCAAAAGGTTGGTTGTGGTTGACAGTGGTTGACAAAACTGATCAGCTGTTTTCTGAAAAACTGGTAAGTAACGGAATGCAACCTGGTTTGACATTACAACCATAACAAACCGCGCTAAAAAAGGCGGTCGTTTGGTTGACGTTTTGGTTACCAGTTTCAGCAGTGTGAAGTTGGCAAATAACTGAAATTTTCAGGTTGTTTATCGATATGGAACGCGCAACCATAATCTTGGTTGTAACCAAGGTAGTTACGGAACATACTCTTAATGCTTATCGCAATAAAAAAGTGTATTTCGATCCGCTTGAAAAAATTAAATCGTATTAAATGAGTCACTTCCACCTCTCTCACTCACGTCGTTCCTCCACCTGCGATAAACGATCGCGATTTCGTCCTTATAATTGGCAATCTTGGCCTCGTACGTTTTCTTCATGGCCGCCATCTCCTCGACCTTCCGCTCCAGCGCCGTCTCCACCTCACCGTCCTTCGCCTCGTGCTCCTCCCTCAGCGCGGCGATGAACGCGTCCTTTCCCAGCATCTCCCTCTTATGAAAGCTCTCGAGCTCCTTGCACCTCTCCTCCACCTTAAACTTTTGCCTGTTGAGCTCCTTAATAATCTCGACCTCCTCATCGGCCTTCCTCCTGATGTCGTTCTTCAGCTCCTGATTTTCGATGCTGAGCACGTCGATTTGCTGCACCAGCGACTCGTACTTCATCATCATGTCGGTCGTGTAGGGATTCTCGACGAAGTTGTCGCGAATTATTCTATCCTGGTGCTGTAGTTTCGCCTTGAGTGTCTCCACGTAGTCGGAGATGGCTTTGATTCGCTTGTAGGTGTACGTTCCCTCGTGTCTCGTGAAGTTTTTCAGCGAAGTGTAGAGGACCGAGATGGTGTTCTTCTGGTACTTCGCCTCCTCGTAGTACGTTTCCAGGGCGTGCTCGATGTTCGCGATTTCAAAATTGAGCGCGTTGTTTTTTTCGATTTCGGTCTTGAGGTGTTTTTTGACGTTCGCGAGTTCCAGTTTGAAATTCGTGTTGATTTCCGATAGTATTTCCGTTCGGTCTTTAACGAATTTAGTCTTTTCGCATTTCGAACATGGCATGCTGCAATCCTTGAGAAGGTCTAGGGTTGGTGCGCTTTCGGAGGATAGTTGCCTGAGTGGTGTTGTGGGAGGAGTGACTTCGTTTTTCTTTAATTCCTCCTGGTGGCTCTTAGAGTAGTGGAAGATCGGCCTATTGTCCGAGGTGGGGGTGCTTGATTTGGAACTACTTCTGCTGTTGCTTCTGCTTCTGCTCTCGTAGTATTCCAGCTTACTTTGCACGTTGCCATATATAGAATCGTAAATGTCTTTGATTTCTGTCGGCAACTCGTTTACGGGACTTGCACTGTGAGATGTCGCGCTTACGTTCTCTAGAGAGGAAGACCAATTATTATTGCAATGGTTAAGGTACTACTCACCAGGTAACTCCAAGTAAAGTTTTCTCTTTTCGACCTCCATTTTGATATTTTGGTGGGCGATAGGAGTTATGACAATAGCAACCTTTTCCTTTGAACTGTCGCGTCACGTAATAAAAGTAGGTTTATGATATTGTCCCTTTAGCTTGTGTTTAATTAAAGCCTGATAAGATATGATACCCACTATCATAGAGATACGCCATTCTTATTTTGGCACAAAAAGTGCACTTCATCCCCACGTTTTTCTTGTTCTGTCCCTAGGTAACAGAGATAGAATGCCGTTAACTACAACGGTAAGCAATGCGAGATACTGGACATTGTTATTTTATTTGGGAAAAGAATCATTAGGCGTCGGAAAAATCTCAATTGACTATCGTCAGGTGCCTTTGTCGCAATCGATTTAATCTGGAAGTGTTTTCGTATTATTTTTTTGTCTTTAATGATTGTCAGTAATCTTTATTTATAACAATAAAAAGCAGCTGCGAGATATCTTATCCACGAGCGTGCTAATTTTGGCACTTCGCAAGCTATTTATTACTATTTTAAGTTATCTGACGTAAACATTATTTCGTAACACCCCTTTTTGGAGGATTGGATAAGGGATTTAGGGATATTGTTCAAATTCTTATCGCCAGATGATTTAAGTCCGAAGACAAAAATTTGCAGTAGGTACTTCATGCCATATTTTTTCCAATTCTTCTGAACTATTCCATTTTTTCTTGGAACCTCTGATCTATCAAACCCTTTAATTTTTTTAGTTCTTGGTCGAATTCTACAATTCTTTAAATTCCTTTGATTGCTTAGAATTCATCTGATTCCTTGCTGTGTGCAAATGCTTTGTAACGTGAAACCGATAACGGCATATAGTGCGAAACTGTCAGCGAAGTTAAGTGAGTGACCTGCAAATCCCCATGGAGTGGTTTTTACCCACATAGCAGACTTATATACATTGCATATAACATGCACATTCCACGTGGGATTTTGTATATCCGGAAAAGTATGTCGCAAATGTCCGATGTATGTACTTTGAAACTGGCGTTAGATTTTCCTTTACTCCAAGCACCTATGTATCAAATTTCATTCAAATACTTTTATAAATAAAAAAGTTTGCAATTCGGTTTGTAAATGGTCGAGATGCGGAAAGGGCACTGTGAATTTTGAATCGATTCGACTCAACTTTTGGCATTGCGTATTGTTGGCTAAAGCTATGCCCATATTGAATTTCATGCAATTCAATTCAGAACTAACGGAGATGTCAAAGTTATCGTTTACACGGACAGATAGAGGGACAGACAGACAAAGGAACAGACGGACAGACCAACAGACGGACGACAGACAGCAATACAAAATTATAAACGATTTCTAGGATCGTTAATAAACGGCGAAAGTGTAAAATTATCATGTAAAAAACGGTTTGTTGGTTTTTTTACAATAACTTTTTTAGCAACAAACGCAGAAAAAATTCCTTCCTTGGTGAAAGCCTCGACACCATATCGAACCAAATAGCGAAAAAAGTAGAACAATAGCTCTTAAGATAAAGAACTAGTAGCGTCTCAACAAACGAGCGGACGGGCGGACGGACGAAGTGGGCACAATAGCGAATTTTTTTTTAAATTTTTGTGGAAATGCGCTAAAAAGGAGGGGCGAGGTTTTAGAAAATAAAATTTTCTGTTTTTAGCGCATTTCCACAAAAAAATGCGCTATTGTGGCCACTTTGTCCGTCCGTCCGTCCGTTCGTCTGTTGAGATGGATCTCAATTGATGCCTCAGAAATCTATGTCTGATTTTTTGAGAGATTCGTGCGGCAAGATGTAAAAAATGAAATGCGGATTTCCCTTGCACGAGAAGGGTTTCGGGCAACTACATACACCATAACAATCAAAATGGAACGGCGGGGAAGATAATAAAAGCAATATACAAGAATATAATGGTCCCACAGTTTTCGGATTGTTATCAAATGAAGTAGGGAAGCATGTATGCATTCTTTTGTGGCAATGTTAAAAAGCGAAAGAAATGATCTATGAAGATAAGCAGAAAGTAGTGATTGAGAAAAATACTTGCTTTAAGTGCTTGAAAATTAGTCACCCCTTCAGGAAATGCAAGAAGAAAGTACGATGCGAAGTCATTACCAAATTATGTGCAATTAATAAGTGGAAGTCATCCAAGGAAGTAGATTTCATAGTAGGGGAGTACTTTGAAAGTTAATATCGTTGATAAAACCGGGAAAGCAGTCTCTGTTCGGACATTTGGAGACGCCGGAGGTCAACACGGTTATATAACCACTGGAACAGCGCAACAAGAAAATGCTGTCAAACTTGTAGTTCTCGCAAATATACTCTTGGGAGGAAAACTGTCGCCACTGTACGACAAGGTCGCATAATGCTCTCAGACGTCGAAAAATACTCTTCGGATATCCAGATTTTCTTAGGAAAAAATTATTGGGGTCATGTCATAACTGGAAAGGTGGTCAAGTTAGAATATGGACGGAGTCTATCATTGGATGGACCCTGGGAGGACGATTGCATCTACAGCTACCATAATCCTTTCATTGATTGACTTATGGAATCTGGAGACCATCGGCATAAAGGACCCAATAGGCAAGAGAATGGAATCGGCTACAATGAAATTCCAATAACAAAATGTTTAATGTTTAATTAATTAATTAATTTATTTATTATCCCTCACTTGCTCTGAGCCCTCAACAGGCTTCCGTCCAATTACAGAGTGCTTTTTAGAGATGCCTCTGCCAGGCCCCGGGCTATGTCGATAGCGCCCCCGTAACTAATGGTTATAATAGTTAAATTGCGCACTAAGTGACCGCTTTTATAGGGTTATTTATTTGTATACAGGGTTCTACATGACCCCATGTAAAAACAAGTACAAATTGTGTACAACCCTTGTGCAGGTAAAGCGCACCCCTACGAAATTTCTTCCATAAATAAGAAAGTTGGCACTGCGTCTGCGCAAAACGAAATTTTGAAACTGGCGTTAAATTTGGTTTTATTCTCTCAGGAAATAATTCGTGGGGGGGGGGGCCTTTTAGACAGCGAAACTTGATGGCCGTCTGGCACACCTTCAAGGTATAGGCTACCTACTGCAATAAATTCCAGGACTCTAGGACCATTCCCCTAGAAGTAGTTCAAAACGGTAGAAGTGGGCCCGGACGGACGGACGGGCGGACGGACAAAACGCAAACAATAGCTCATTTTTTTTAATTCTTAAAAAATGCGATAAAAATTGGGTGATAGAAGAGATCAAAATAATCGTTATTTTTTTGTTATTTGCGACATTTTCAATTAACTAATTCCAGATTCGTCATTTTCATGTTTAAAAACCCCTAGATACCAAATTTCGTAGAAATCAAAATTCTTTTTCGCACCCCCAAGTAGGGGTGCGCCCTTTCGTGGTAGGAATTTAAAAAAATTTCAAAATCGGATAGGGAATACCAGAAAATCTATTCAAAGACGTGCCATCCATCTTTGTAACTCATATGGTTGCTGAGAAAAAAATTAAAGAAGAAATCCAAATTTCACCACTGCTTTGGGGGGTGGCTCTCAAACGAAGCACGTTGGACCCTTGGTTTATTTGGAAAAAGTACTCGTCCTGATCCCCTCTATCACCCAATCTTTTTTACATGCGGTCATGTAACACCCTGTATATTTTGAAACAAAATACATCAAGAACCACAGCGGGGAGGAATGTCCCACTGGAAAAAATAAACCTACACTTATTTTTGTTCATTTATTTTGAGAAAAATTATCCACAATTCTAGATCTAAATTGCAAATAATGAAAAAAAATATATAATTTAGCACATCTTACCGCCAGGGACCAAGATCAAAATTAAATATCGGTTTCGGTTCTTTTTATATTTAAGCGAAAATATTTATAACGGTTCCGGTACGGTTTTTTTTCGGTTCTAGTTTTTTTGAAAGTATGGCATTCAAAAAATTGATTATAACAACATGATTGAGGTGTGAAAAAGAAGTAAAAAGTCATGACTACCAAAACTTGACGTATCGTCAGTGTAGCTTATTTACAACGACATGGTAAATAAAGGAAGAAGAGGGAAATATGCATTTAAACTTAATTTATTAATCAAAAAGAGAAAAAATACACAAAACAATTATATATGGAGTATTGTTTTTCATTTTTATTTTCTAAAACATCGCCCCTTCTATTATTATTTACATTATCAGTAGTGTCTAAATTACCGCCACCGTTATCGGTACTGCCTTCAATTTCGACACCTTATTAAAAATTTATAATCCACCGATGCCAATTATAGAGTAATACCATTGAATTTATAACTATCATTCAATGGTAATACCATTGAATAAGCACCTTAAAGAAGTATAACGCCCGTGTTAACTGATGAAATAAGAAAATCTGCCCAGGATTCTGTCGTCCCTCTGTTGTGGGGGAAAGTGAACCACAAATTTAAAGCTAGTTACCGACTTTGCAGATTTCTTTACTTCTTTAAAATTCCAACGTTGCCAGATTTTTGGCAAGCGCTTTGAGTTTGAATAAACTAGATTAAAATATTGAATAAGCTTTTTATTCAATGCCAATAACAATATTATGTAAGGGAGGATCAATCTGAAATGTAAGATCATAAGGAACAATAAATAAAGTAAAAAATGTAGTTTAATCTAATAAGAAAACAACAAGAACTGTTCTAAGGACCATTATCTTTACATAGTAAACAATCAAACTTTACCTAGCTCCATATAAGGATTTGGTAAATATGACAACACTGTTCAACTCTGATAAACAAGGAAAACAAGTATAACTGGTTTCCCTGTTTAAAATAGTCATTATTTACCGCCCGAGGGCAAATATCCTTCAATATTTGTGGTAATTAACCACTTTGCAGTGTATACCACACACCTTACACCAATTTCAGGTTTTCCTATGTAGTTGTACTTCTTTAAAGTGCTTTATTCAATGGTAATACTTTATCAATTTGCAGGACGTTTGCCGGTGCGTCCTTCAACTTCCAATAACCTGTTAAAAACCGAGAAGAACCGAAAAAAATAATACGGGTTCCGGTTCTCAATAAGTTTCCATTCGTGAAGGAATAACCGTTTCGGTTTGGTTTTCGGTTCTGAAAAAAATATCGGTTTCGGTCCGGTTTTCGATTTATTTTTTGGTCCGGCTCGGGTCCTTACTTGTCTCTCCCTTCCATCATGCTGTGATTTTAAGAAAACACCTGGGAGTAGGTATCGTAAGATATTTCGAAGGCATTCCAAGTGTACGTGAAGAAGACAAGCCATTCCAGAAGTTTCTTTGGTTTCTCTTCTACCGGTACAATCTATTCGGTCTCAATATTGTACTCCATACCTGCTTGGCGAGACAATCAATTATTTGGATTCACGTCCGGGCCCTTTTGCGCAGAAGATGAGAAATTGTTTTTATGTGTATAATGTTCTCACTTTCGTTTCATCGCATGAAGAATATGAGAGATGTACGAAAAAGTCAAGTTTAATTATTGGAAATGCTAAAATAGGGGATGGATGTCATCTTCAGAAACAGGTTCCAATGCAAATGGCAATGGTGATTCTTTTCCAGAAATATCAGTTTGCGGCTTGAAATGAATGGAGCAAACGACACTTTACAATGCGTAATCAAGGATACGAAGTTTGAGAAAGATGTTACGAAGAGACGTATTCTCTCCTCAGTCGCAGGAGTGTTCGATCCGATGGGATACTTGTATCCAGTCACAATCCCGACAAAATCGTCCCTACCTGAAGTATTCGTACCACGTCATTTTCAAATAGAGAACGCGTCTAGCCTTCAACTTCATGTTTTTCCTGAGGCCTTTCAAGATGGCAACCGCATGTTGCTGTGTTCTTCTGTTACTTTCGAGAGCAAGATTACCCCCGTTACAAATGAAAAGTTCCAATAAGGTTGCAGTTGACGGGATGTGTAATTGGAACGAGGCAAGTTCGACTTGGGAAGGAAACCCTTGGATTAAGACATCCCCAATCACTTCTCGACTGATTCTTCAGTTGCACTCGCTTGGACACAAAGATATGGGAATTCGGGGGTGTTTGTTTATAATCGGATGAGAGAACAACTTAAAGCAACTTGACGCCGGGATTAATGAAGACATAGCTATCGCCGGTACGGTATTCTGAATCCAGGAGACTTGTCTTCGTGAGGATGCACTCAATCTCAAACTCAATTTATTAGATTCAGATTGTAGGAGCGTTGAGTAGTTTTAAGCATTAGACACATATAAAAGTGGTCTGTTGTTTCGATTAATCGTATACATCTTGGGATTCACGGATAGTGTGTCAGTGGGAGATTTAACAGTAGCCAAAAATTAATTGTTGACAGATTCCAAGAGTCATAGGACCACCAATTATCACAATTAGCATGCGTTTAGCATGTAATTAGCACCTACGGTTTGCACTAATTATCGAAGGTAGTAACACGTAGGTACATCACCATAGAGCAGCGAATTCTTCATCTATTGAGGACGTGCAGATTCTGCATTTACTTTCACTGGATCTTTTCACTGCTCCGATCCTAAGTATCATCACTACTTGGCCTGCACTTTAGCAGTAATAAAAATAATAACAGGAAATTATCGGAATGCGTGCGTCACGATAGTAATGTTTAAAAACGGCTCGATAAGAAGATCACTTTGTACTTTGGCGTTTCTGTGACTAACTAGCGGTGCGTCTAATTGCGGGAAAAATTAACACCTTCCGTCCGCGAGAGATTCGCTTTTTTTTCGGGCGCGATGACGTACGCGACGAGGCCGGTCGCACTTTCGACTCCACGCGGTATAAACCAGAGTATCCGACGAAGTCGTTAGTGTTGTAAAGGTCTTCTTGTGCTGTATTAACATTACTTTCACTAGTTAGCTAGACGGTAGCGGCGGCGGCGGCCACAGGTGAGCTGAAATGATACCCAAATGTAGTACCTGTGGCTCATCGAAATAGGTACTCATAGTTTATAGTGTTATTAGTGTCGCGGTGGCGGACGTCTACACCTGCTTGGACTTCCTGGACGTATTCCGGTTAAATCGTAATTACGCAATAAAAAACTGATCCGACCACAAGACGCGTGTGTGATGTAAGCAAGACTATAAAAAAAAGAGTTGATAGTAGAGATTTACTTTTAATTCCACCGCGGTCGCCCAACTATGCGTGTGCTATCGTATTTATTGGCGATTTTATCGTCGACTTTTGCTATGGACAATCTGCGCGTCGCGTTCGAGTGGAAGCAGGTCGATTTCGAGTACCCCTCCAGTGAGGCAAGACAGGAGGCGATCGATAATCGGGATTTCGTGCCCGAAAACAATCTACCTTTGGGACTGGAAGTGCATGGAGATCGGCTTTTTATTACGCTACCGAGGTGGAAATCCGGAGTAGCCGCCTCATTGACCTACATCAAACTGACAGGTTAGTTTGCATTCAGAACTACGCTTGGAATTTCATGCGTTTTACAGGTGCAGGTTGTCGTTTTCGGTAATGAAATACCGAAAAAAATTGTGTGGTAATGCAACCCCCCCAAGGCGATTTTGCAAATTTTTTTCCGCGGCCCCAAACCAGTTCTGCCCTCCGTCTGTTTTGATTGATCATAATTTTTGGTTTATCCTTGAAACTGAGCTCATTCGCCAGCTTCAACGTGTTTGGTTTGATTATGGCCGATTAGTAAAATCAACTCACGCCAACTCAGTCATGCAAATTAAGTAATTAGCCCCCTCTTTTCTTCTTGGTGCTTCGAAAATGCTAAACTGAAGTATTGACCATAACTCTTCCTCAATTTGGGCCAAATACATTTGGGATGATTTACGATAGCAAATTATAAACCCACATGCCCAGTCACACAAGCCATGCAATTAGACGGTAAATCGGTACAATAAATAAGGACCTAATTGAATTTGACGGGCTCGTTTCGTCACACTGCACTACTTATTGGTAATTATTATCGTAAGAGTGCAAGCTGTTTCTTCTTCGTCAAATTAGAAATTAACAAAGTCATTGACTATTGTAATTACAAGTAAAGGTAACGATGCTCTCAATGGCAATATTGCACCATCACATTAACCTAAATAATTTGTCTGCCCAATTGCTGAAATCTTCCGAGAATGATTTGGAAGCGCAATAATTATTGTTATATAAAATCGTTGCATAATTGTAGGTATGCGTGTACACTGTACAGTTCACCTTGTATTGAATTAAAATCTACGGAGAAGTCTAAGCGCATAATTTACTGTGATTAACAAGATTTTAATTAAAGCGGTAATTAGAAGAGCGTCAATGCATACCAAAACTAATTGCAACAATCGCCTATTACAATTGCTATGAGAAATAACTCGGATTCCTATCGAATCCTACCCCTCCGGCGCCGGCCAAGGATACGCCAATTTACGAATGTTTAATTATTAACCTTGTGCAATTATTTATGCATTCTTGTTGAAATTTGCGAAGGATTCTGGGTAAGATGAGCTGAAGGGAAACCGAGAAATGAGACACTTCCAAATTACCATTACAAATTATTCATTTCTCTAGGGGACCCAAAAAACCTCAAAATGCATTGAGCGTTAGTCCTTTTTTTGTTGACAGGGAATTAGGGAATGTTCCTACCGCACACCGCCGCCTTGGAACTGTCGGACGGCGGTAGTGTGGGGCTCTCACCCACTAAACCCCTTCTCCCTTACTCCACATCTGGGTATCGCTAGGGCATTCTTCCAGAGGGGTTTTTCCCTAATCCCTTTTATTACCTCGCGCCCTTTTCTCGCGTGCCTATTATCTTTTCAATCAGGTGGGCAATTTTTTTTCCATTTTTCTTCGCCTTCCAACATTATCTTCACTATGCTTTCCTTCTCTATCATTTCCCCTCTGATAGCGACCCGATATCTTTCACGTTCCCACCTAGGGCATTTTAGCACTCCGTGTCCTGCATCGTCCAGCTCACCACAGTCTACGCAGGTATCCCTCTCTCTTTTTCTTATCCATTTCAGGTAAACCCCATTCTCCCCATGCCCGGTCAGAAACTGTGTGAGGAAATAGTTAACTTCTCCATTCCTTTTTCCTACCCAGCTTTTTAGGTTGTCTATCAGTCCCTTCGTCCACGACTCTCGTTCCTCCCACTCTTCTTCCCATGCATTTAGTTCGTCTTTATTATTTATACGCCGAAGCCATTTTCCTCTGGACTTTATCCTCCACGTCCTTGGCCTTTTTTGTTTTCATTACTCTTCCCCACACGTCGCATCCATATAGTATCACGTTATCGACCGCCGAGGCTAGCACCCTTCTCTTCCACTCATTCGGTCCCCCCGTATTCGCCATCAACCTGCTCCATCCACACTTGCACCTTATGGAGCTTTGCGCATTTTCTGCCGCTCACTCGATCTTGTGGTCTGTCACCACCACGCTCAGGTCGTCGGCGTACGCCACCATAGCCACCCCGAGTCAGATGACCCCATCATAGGCAATATTCCACAGGACTGGGCCCAGCACCGACCCTTATATGGCACCCCTCCGTTCACCTCAAACTGGTACCCCTTCCCGTAGGGCAGTTTAACCCGATTCCTCCTGTTGCTTAAGTAGCTGTGCACTACCCTCCTTGTATACCCCGGTGCGCCCTTTCTTTCTAGTTCTTCTAATATGACCCCCATTGGGATAGAATTAAAAGCATTTTGAACATCTAAGGAGGTGATTATTGTCACCTCCCTAGTTAGTCGTGTGCCACGCATTGCCGTTTCAGCTATTTTATGTATTTGACTGAGCGGCTCTCGGATCCCTTTCATGAAACCATACTGTCCGTCCGAAAGACTGGCAAACTGTTGGATCCTTTCTACCAGCACCCTCTCTAGCAATTTCCCCAGATGGCTTATTAGAGATTTATACTCCCGAACTTAGCACTTCGTCGAAAGCCCTCGTAAACCACTCTGGCCTCTCCCCGGCCACTCTGGTCACTAGCTCCGGAGGAAGCCCCTCTGGTCCGGGAGCTTTATTTTCGGGCATCCTCCTGACTGCATGCCGTATCTCTTCTGTGCTAATTTTGATTATTGTCTCTTTTCCTGCCTCCCTTCGCCAGTCCCTACCGACCGGGCATCTTGTTTGCATCGGGAACAGCCTGTCAACTTTCTCCATTAACTCCTCATCGGACCCGATTACTTTTCGTCTTCCCCCGATCTTGCCAACAACGATTTTATACGCCCTTCCCCATACATCTCGTTCAAGGTCGGCACACATATTTCTCCAACATTCTTTTTTCTTTTTTTTTATCATTTTTTTTTTAGTTTATTTTTCGAGTCCTTGTATTTGCATTCATTTTCTATATACCCATGTTAGCCCTTCTACCCGTTCTCGTCACCTTCCGCCTTAGGGTTACGCATTCCTTTCTAACTGCTACCACCTCCTCGTCCCACCAGAACGTAGCTCGCCTTCCTTTTTTATTATTTTTCTTGGGCATTGTATATTTCGCTATGCGCTGCATAACCCGGTGCAGGGCCGCCGGTGACTTAGGAGCTTCAATGTGGTCCAAGATGTGGCTCAGTTTCTGCTGATCCAATTTGTTGGCCAACCAGCCCCTGACTTCCGGCTCGCCATTCTGTCGCTTCCGTTCCGTGCCCCAGTTGTCAATTTTGCCGCGTATTTCTCAGGAGATATACCTGTGGTCGCTAAGGGTCTCGACCTCCTCCACCGTCCACATGTCTATGTCTCGTGCTTTTAGCGCGCAGTTCGTTTCGATTTTCACTTTCTTTATTGGATTCATTAAACTGGGGATTCTGGAATAATTAGGGAATGAATTCGCCTAAAAACTTCAATAGGGAGGATATAATTGCGTTTTTGCATGTTATTCTTAAGTATCACTATTTGCATTTTCCGTAATTGAAGTGGACCTTTTCCTTAGGTTTCGGCTGATATTTGTCATAGTTCCATAAATCGCCTAATTTTTTACGTCTATAAATAGTTTACGTTTTAACTAACATACATTTTGGGTACCTACTATGTAGCAGAATTCTTGCTGAAGCTATTATAGAACAAGAATTGCAAAAAAATAAATAATTTTAATTCTTTTTTCGTAAGATTCAAACATGAGAAGTTTGTGTACATTGTCTCAAATTTTTTAGATTTGTAAATTAAACAATATTCTACTCTCAATAAAGATAAAAATTACCATGCGGTTTTAATGTGAGAAATGCGGCAAACGTGTTTTGTTCTGAATGCTAGAACACAATGGCCATGGACAAGACCATGTTATCATGTATACGTACACATGTTTATTGCCTTTAAATCCGTATATTATTCTCGCGTAAAAACAGAAATTTTATGCATATATTCCTTAAATATATACTGTACCGTTATATAACAATCATGGAGCGCAACGTATCTCTTTGTTTCTACTATCTCGTTCTCTCACAATATATTATTTGTCTATTAACAATTTTTTGTTAGTGATTATAAGTTCATAATATCGTTTTTAAATTTTTGCACACACATTTTTCAAGTGGTTGTCTAAGCGAATAACAAATTGCCACATTTTCGCTATAACTTTTGTGTAAATGCCCAAAAATACATAACAATCTTAAAAAATAAGATTTTTGAAATAGGGAAAGGGTTCACTTTAATATGCACTTAAAGGGCGGCTTGTGGATCCCGTAAATTGAACAAACCAAGAATCAAAAATATTTGACGTACCACAAAAATTATAGCCCTTGTAATAAAACAATCGTTATGAAGCATTAAATAGTTCGGGAAAAGTCAAATAAAATGATTACATTATTTCAGTTACTATACATATTACAGTGTGCCCCACGTTGGGCGCCAAATAAAAATGCTGTAGCTCAAAACCGATCAAGATTTAAATTTAGAATGTTTCCCCTTGATCCGCTCCATAAGTCTGATCCTGCAAACCGTTTCTTATGGATTCTTCAATTATAATTGGGATTCATCGTCTTTTTAAGAACATTGAAATTGAAGTTTCCAAATTTTCAAATAAAATTAAGATTCTTCTAGTCCCCTCAAGTTTATCTCAATCCCTCGCAATCTTTCAGTTGTTTCTTAAGTGTCTCTCAAGTTCATCTCAATCTTCTCTAAAATATATGTCCAAGTTATTTTCAGATTATTCTGATGTTTCCCTCAAGTTCTCTTTAATTCCCCTCAATTACCTCTCAGTATCTCAGCGCCTAATTACTTCTTAACCGTCTCTTAAAAAGGTTGGTGTGAGACCCTCAAATACTCCTAAATTCCCTACGCCCCGAATTATCTAGTTCTCCAGTTTCCTTCAAGCTCGTATCAAACTTTCCATAAATTTACTGTTTCATTCAATTTCCTTTTCCAAAGTTCCTCTTCATGTTTCCAGCAATACTCCACTAAGTTCCCTACAGGTTACTCTCAATTTTTTTTAAGTTCTCTTCAAAATTCCCTCATAAACTTTCCTTAATTTCTACAGAATCCGCTATGCAGTTATCCTTGCTTACCTCTAAAGTTCTTTCTGCTTCTACAACTTTCAATCGAGTTCCTACTTCTTTTATTTGCACGCTGCTGTTGGGCTAAGTATTAGGAAGTATACAGGGTGTTTCCGTTAGAGGACGGTCAATGCGGATGCGGTGTTCGGTTAACGGTCCGAGAATAGTCCACCCCACTACGCATGTGATTAGGGTGGCGAAACGAATGGTCGATTTAACCTATTAAACACCATTTTGTAGGCATCTTAGAAAATAAAAAAGTGTAGGGACGCGTCCAGGGAGGACAGCGGCAGGACGTTCGGTTTTGGACCACCAGACAGTCAACTGCATGGTTCGAAATAACAGTTTTTTTTGGGCACTAAACGTGAAGCCACGTTCATTTATAATTTTTAATTCGTGAGGAGCCATGTAGGAGTTCAAGTACAAGAATCCGTAATTAAAGGTAACGCAAAAACCGTTAGTCACTCAAAATAGAAGGAATAATCGAGTTCGAAAAAAAGAAGAATTTTTAACGCAGTAAAGCATCAAAATTATAAAAGTACGTGCGAATAAATCAGGATTTTAAGAGTGACTTCATTAAAAAATTCTAGCGCGTAAGCGAAAGTTTCATGAAACCAACTAAGTCAGTTTCGGTTGGGCCTTGCAGTAAGCTATTAATAAATTATATATCGAAAACGGAAAGATCGTTGAAAGTAGACTATAAAGGCAGACGGTTTAATGCCCAATCAACTGTACAAGAAGGGATAATGGTACTAAAAACTTCCATCTGGAGATCCACTTTTCATTATATGCTGTACAGCTGCAAGGCCCAATCCCTTCGAAAAGGGTGGTATTGATTTGTACCATAGGGAAACCATCGATTCCAGTAAACGCTATAATAAAAAAAAATTGTATCAGATCGACCGGGAAAAAAGATTTCCTTATAGAATGTGGCCTGTAGAATCCATAATTTCAAACAGTTCCAAGATTAGGCTACTAGCTCAAAAGTTACAGTCCTTTGAATTTTCTTTCGAAATTGGTTTCTAGTCCTTAACTTTTGATTGATAAGTCTAATCGAAAAAGTACGAATCGTTTTGGATTCTACGCCCCAAAATTAATAAGAAAAAGTGTTTTCCCGAGAAATTTTGGTCCTGTCTATTTTTGGTAAAATAGGACGGTTATACACTGCCTTTTTTGAGCCTCGAAAAAAAATTGTCCCAGATTTATCGGAAAAAAAGATTTCCTTATAGAATGTGGCCTGTACAATTCATAATTTCAAACAGTTCCAAGATTGGGCTACTAGTTCAAAAGTTACAGCCCTTTGAATTTTCGTTCGAAATTGGTTTCTAGTCCATAACTTTTGATTGATAAGTCTAATCGAAAAAGTACTAATCGTTTTGGATTCTACGCCCCAAAATTAATAAGAAAAAGTGTTATCCCGAGAAATTTTGGTGCAGTCGATTTTTGGTAAAAAAGGAAGGTTATACACTGCCTTTTTTTGGGCCTCGAAAAAAAAATTGTCCCAGATCGACCGGGAAAAAAGATTTCCTTATAGAATGTGGCCTGTAGAATCCATAATTTCAAACAGTTCCAAGATTGGGCTACTAGCTCAAAAGTTACAGCCCTTTGAATTTTCTTTCGAAATTGGTTTCTAGTCCTATAACTTTTGATTGAGAAGTCTAATCGAAAAAGTACGAATCGTTTTGGATTCTACGCCCCAAAATTAATAAGAAAAAGTGTTTTCCCGAGAAATTTTGGTCCTGTCTATTTTTGGTAAAATAGGACGGTTATACACTGCCTTTTTTGAGCCTCGAAAAAAAATTGTCCCAGATTTATCGGAAAAAAAGATTTCCTTATAGAATGTGGCCTGTACAATTCATAATTTCAAACAGTTCCAAGATTGGGCTACTAGTTCAAAAGTTACAGCCCTTTGAATTTTCGTTCGAAATTGGTTTCTAGTCCATAACTTTTGATTGATAAGTCTAATCGAAAAAGTACTAATCGTTTTGGATTCTACGCCCCAAAATTAATAAGAAAAAGTGTTATCCCGAGAAATTTTGGTGCAGTCGATTTTTGGTAAAAAAGGAAGGTTATACACTGCCTTTTTTTGGGCCTCGAAAAAAAAATTGTCCCAGATCGACCGGGAAAAAAGATTTCCTTATAGAATGGGGCCTGTAGAATCCATAATTTCAAACAGTTCCAAGATTGGGCTACTAGCTCAATAGTTACAGCCCTTTGAATTTTCTTTCGAAATTGGTTTCTAGTCCTTAACTTTTGATTGACAAGTCTAATCGAAAAAGTACGAATCGTTTTGGATTCTACGCCCCAAAATTCATAAGAAAAAGTGTTTTCCCGAGAAATTTTGGTCCTGTCTATTTTTGGTAAAATAGGAAGGTTATACACTGCCTTTTTTGAGCCTCGAAAAAAAATTGTCCCAGATTTATCGGAAAAAAAGATTTCCTTATAGAATGTGGCCTGTAGAATCCATAATTTCAAACAGTTCCAAGATTGGGCTACTAGCTCAATAGTTACAGCCCTTTGAATTTTCTTTCGAAATTGGTTTCTAGTCCATAACTTTTGATTGATAAGTCTAATCGAAAAAGTACGAATGTTTTGGATTCTACGCCCCAAAATTAATAAGAAAAAGTGTTTTCCCGAGAAGTTTTGGTCAGTCGATTTTTGGTAAAAAAGGAAGGTTTATACACTGCCTTTTTTTGGGCCCGAAAAAAAATTGTCTCAGATCGACCGGGAAAAACGATTTCCTTATAGAATGTGGCCTGTACAATTCATAATTTCAAACAGTTCCAAGATTGGGCTACTAGTTCAAAAGTTACAGCCCTTTGAATTTTCGTTCGAAATTGGTTTCTAGTCCATAACTTTTGATTGATAAGTCTAATCGAAAAAGTACTAATCGTTTTGGATTCTACGCGCCAAAATTAATAAGAAAAAGTGTTTTCCCGAGAAATTTTGGTGCAGTCGATTTTTGGTAAAAAGGGAAGGTTTATAATTAAGTAACATATTTTTTTTTGATTTGTATAAAAAATAACGATCGGTTTTTTTTAAAATTTATTATTAAGTAATCAGAAAAGATAGTAAATTAGTTGATATCGTATAAAATGATGATGTTTGATCGCATTTGGGAGAAGTATTAGATTCTCTTTTTTTTTAAGTTGTATTTTCAGTTTAAATAAAAATATTCCTATAAACGGGGCCAATTCTATTAGTTATATTATATAAGGGAATGTTTTTTTCTTTGCATAAAATTTCCATATTTATCATTGTTATATTTCTTTGTATCTCTAATAACTTCGGAGAAAAATGGCTTTCTCTAGCTCCGTTTGCACCCTGTATAAGTTCCAAATCGTTTTTAATAACATTTCAGAGCCCGAGATTGTTTTTCCTTATAAAATGAAGCTTAATATTGAGCTCCACAATCTTGGAGCCATGTGATACCTTGCAGGTCTCATGAAACTACCTTAAACTCTAAAGCTCTTTTGAAACTTTCTTGAGTATCTTACTATTTCCAGTATTTCAAAACTCTTATGCTCTACTTCTGCTTGATATATACTCGTAAAAGCTCACTTTTAAAGTTACAGCTCAAGAATAGGAATAGATTTTTAATTTTTTGGCCCAAGTGACTCAAAAACTTGGATTGTCCACGCCTGCTTCGATTACAACAATCTTCTTGGAAAAATGTGTGTTGATATTAACATTGGGAAAGATAAATATCGTTTTACGTCACGAATCTTGTAATTACACAAACATTCCTACCACGTTTTGTATTTACCAAGTACCGCATCGGTTAATTTACCACATATTGTAGTACCGTACTCATCAACTTTCTCTCGCGCGCATAAAAATAAATTATTCTGGCCTAGGCACGACCGACGCGGCCATAACTTATATTGTATGCAAAAATCAATCCGCTTAAATCCAATTAGTTACAAGGTTAAGAACGGCAATATAAGACGAGGTTACTTTTACATTAAAATGCTGTAAAAACCGCATGAGGCATACGTATGAATTAATATCCTATTACAAGTTATGATACTACGTGACATTAGATTTGACCAGCAGAG
Source organism: Photinus pyralis (assembly GCF_008802855.1). Taxonomy (NCBI): domain Eukaryota; kingdom Metazoa; phylum Arthropoda; class Insecta; order Coleoptera; family Lampyridae; genus Photinus; species Photinus pyralis. The sequence continues at coordinate 200,684 of NW_022171981.1, forward strand.
CAGCCTCGGTCTCGATTACAATTTTTTTTGTACACGGTCACCCGTTTCGAAACAACAAAAAATTTGAGCATTCGTTGAGCGTGCAAAATGTAAAAGAAACCGATCCATTGGTACTTTCACCGTGTGTAGCAAATTTGAATCGTCATGTATCGACGGTATTAAATTACAGTCTTCTTGTAAATGGACGGTTTTTCCTTCTTTATCTGCATTTAATTACACTATTATACTTTTAAATTTTGTCGTAATGATTCAGGATGAGTTGACAATTTAGCTCTCACTTAATCTCCAGCGGTTAATAGCCCAAACCAAAGGATTTTTAGCCAAGTCATTCGACATTCAAAACAGGGAACTTTTACCAACTTTCTTTAAATTTTCAAAAATTAAGCTTTTTGGAAATTCCTACTGTTATTTATTCTTGATAAACTTGAATAATAAGTGTATCTCCTTAATTTTCTGCTAGCGAAAGTGAGTAGACATTCTTCCCGTCAAATACTTTAGGGAGTATCCCATACATCGGGGCGCCAGCAACTTCCATCAAGGCCCCATAAAAGATTAGCCACCGGTGATAAAGAACGAAAGAGAATGTGACGGGTTTTTTTTTCCGTGAAATGCGATATGAGACGAAGTACTACTACAAGAAAAAATAAAGGAAAAGAGAAAAATAGTAATAGTGTAATATCTAAATAGGCGCCCTTAATAGTCTTCAGTAAATGTTGAGAGAGGAGGAAATACTTACAAAAAAGGGGAAACAAGGCAGATTAAGAGATTTTTGTTCTGGTCTGGGCAGCGAAAAGGGAATAAAACACTGGATAGTGATAGAACATAAACAATAGTTGAGTCACAATCAATGGTGATTTCATCCAATGGTCTCAATAATTTTGCAAATAAGATACTGTAATATAAATATCTGCTATGTCACTATTTGAATTTAAATTAATTTTAGAAAAAAAGGGGGTCAACACGAAGTCGGAGAAAATATTTACCCGCTTCCACAACGGAGCTATACTAAATTATTAAGTGAATCTCAAGCAAATGTAATAATAATTCGATGATATCGACAACCAATATGTAACCAAACGTTAAAGTAGGGGAAATCGACGAAAATAACAAAATTTACAGGTCGCAACGACCTTGTTGAGCTCAAGAAGGGCGTCTATACTGCAAATCTGTAAACAGGCAAAAACATAACAAACAACAAGAGGGGTAATGATCGCGCTGCACAAAATTTCACGTATAGCAATGTAACATCTGACACTGAGGCTGATCGTATACTGAGAACTGAAATTAATACTTAAAATGACTCATTATTGAGAAAATCCAAAATTCAGCGTTTCGGCTCTGAAATATCGATGTTGAAAGCACAATCCGGTAGGTAATAATGAAGTAAATCGTAAATCAAAAGTAAAAAGTAAGAAAAAAGAAAGCTTAAAAATGATTATTCAAAGTAAAAATGAATGCGTAATTGTTACATACCGCAAAAGAGCTTAAAAACTTGTAAGATAAATACGCAAATAGCGCCAGCGAAGCTTAAAAGTAGAATAACGAGGGACAACTTTGTTCAATTCGTTCAGGGTGAGTCAACGATTGCGCGGATTAACTTAATGCCTTGAGGATAAGATTTTTCGATAGAGTGCTTTTGTATTATGATATAGTTGAATATTCTCCACATTTTAAAAAAGTTTATAATTATACAGGGTGCGCCCACAAAGTAGGGTTCCCAAATGGTACTTTTTTTTTAAATAGAACCCCCTGTATTTGATTGCATTTTTAAATTTTACTTGTAATTATACATCTCTTTTATTATATGGTTAATATCCGAAAAGCTAGTAGTTTTAAAGATAATTCGATTTTTAAGAAAATTGGGCATTTGCAAGCGTCAGTGTATTGCCAAAATTATTACTTAAATTTTGAATCCAGGTTTTATATCTTTTTATCCTGGGTAGTAAAAGTCAAATAAATACATCTGCTATAAAACATTAAAAAAATAGATTACAGGGTGTTTTTTCTAGATCCAAAGTTACAAAACTTCATATTAAAAATATTCACTTCTTTTAAATGGAACACCCTGTATATTTCTCTGTCATCTTTTGGCTTCTCCAAAAACCTTCAACTTTTGATAATAATGCCCTATACCTATCTCTGATAGTTTTCGAAACATATTGGTTTTCCTGGTTTTTATATTCTAATCTTAAATAAGTTATATGTAATTTCAATCAATCTTCAAGGCATTAAGTTACTCCGCGCAATCGTTCACTCACCCTGTACAAGGAGTATGCGTGTCGGAAAGAATAAAAAAAAAATCTGCGCGACCTCGAACGGCAACAGAATGAACGATTCAAAGAAATCCTGTGTATATTCTTATAATCAAACATACTTCTAGTAACGTTTAATTTTGAAATCTACAAAAAAATTAAAATTTCAAGTCCTATTAATCAGCTTCCGTTACAGTACCCTCTTCTTGTTTTTAAAAGCGAAACAACTAGATGAGATTTGAAAAACAACTTAAAAATAAACGGAAGCTTATCTCTAAAACATCTCTAGCAAAGAAAAAAACTGAATTGTACTCTTTAATTTTTTGCCTCACACAATTTCACAAATCAACCTAACCAGGTATCTAGTATTCATCCTAACTCGCCTCAACTTACCAATTTAAATAAAATCTTGCCTAGACCCACTTATGCAGACTGTGCCTTATTTGAAGGAGGGAAAAAAATAGCATACAGTGCCGTGGAAGGAGCCCACCTCTAGCACTATATACAAAAAACTGTACCTAGAAACGTCACTTTCTAGACACGCAACAAAGTAGTGATAGACTAAAAATTGGGGGCAGCAACCACCCAAAATACCGATTCCCGAGAAGCGGCACGATCTGAAGGACCTACGGAGGGATCCTCGCGTTAAATGTGGGAGGACCTGCGCCATTCCTAACGGTAAATCTTCGAAAAGAAACTAAAACCTTTATATCGCAACCCCCTCCACAACTCGGTTCCAAAGTTGGGGAGCAATTCTCGGACTCGCCCCTAATCGTTCCAGTTCGCTAAACTAATCTGCCTAACTTAAAAAATCAAAAAAACAAACCCTACTTTCCTTAAAAACCTCTACCTAAAAATATATTAATGACAAAACACCCAAAAAAACTAATCTGTCCAATAAAATAAAATATAAATAAAATCATCTAATTTCTTCACCTGTTCACCGTGGACATATTTAATTCAACCTTAAATTGTTTATTAACGGAGATTAATCTTTAATTACTATTTTTTACTACTTTACTTTTTTGATTATTTTAGTTATGCATTAATTTTTTATACCAAATTTTCTAGTTTTAGTAATATTTACTTGTATCGCCTCTATTATTAGAATTTGTTTTCTGTTAGGTATTAAATTATTATTATAACTTCTTCTTCGCCCAATTTCGAATATTCATTCCTCGTCTTCTCTTAACTTGTTCTTCTTCGATTGCTTCTTTCGTGGTATTATTCAAAATTTTCTTCAAATCTCTTCCTTCGTAGGTATCTTAAAACCTTCTTCTGCTAATTCTTTCTTTGATGCAAAATTTTTTGATTTTCTTCAATTTTCATTTGGGCGACGCCTACTCTCTCATATTTTCTGACTTCTTCTACTTCTGGTCTTATTTTAAATTTTTGGTAATAATTTTTTACTCTTTTTCGAGAGACTAGTGGTGCTCCAGGTACCTGCCCCTCTAGTTTCTGATCTTGATTGTCAAATGCACCCTACCCTCTCCATTCTCCTTGTTGCCTATAGTGCTCTCCATGGTATAGCGCGACCCATGCTCTCTCCTGAATCCCACTGTATTCACGGGTCTTCTTTCTTCCTGTCGCCTCGGTGCTCGACCAGTTCGATCTTCTTGTTTGTTTCCGTTATTCCCCCTCCTTGGCTCAAAATTGGATTCTTTCCAGCGTTGTCACCAACTGTCGAATGGTCTTGCCTCCGGCACAAATTAAAATGTGTTCCACTTCTCGTGGAAAATGATGAGTGATAGCATGCACCAAGTGCCCCTCAGGCGAGCTGTTTCGCTGACCCAGTACCACACGTGGTTCACATCGTTGCTGTTGCGGTTGTTATATCTTCTCGGTGTTGCCAATCGTATTCTTATTTTATCTTGGATTTCTTCACACCAGAATTTCCCCAGGAAATCTTCTTATAGTTCCTGAAGATCCTTCCATCCTTGAATATGCAGATCCGTCCATGATTTGGCATTACCGTCGAGGAACTCTATGGTACGGTCAATAAGGTTCTTCAAATAGCTTTTTAAAGTTTTCCTAAAATTAATCGGATGGTTAGTTATAATGTTCCCATCAAATTTCCTCGGCTTTTGGTGTAAAGATTCAGCCTTGTACACCATTCAGGTGGAAGATCTTTCTTTTAAAAGTCCATTTTTTTAAATTTTCGCTTCAGGGTTCCTAATATTTGTGTCATGCTGATCAATCTTTTCTTCATTTCTCATCTCATCTTCTAGTTCCCCCACCACAGCCTTTATTCGCCCTCGAAAATTTCTTTCTTTCTTGCATTTCTAATATTATCTTGGTCAGCTTTAATCTTTTCTAGTTGAATGTTTTTCACTCTGACCTCTTGACCCACTTCCTCAAGCACCCCTTTCATTTCTCTTGCTGTTCTCTTCTAGCTTCTTGTTATTGTCTGATAAGCATCTCCATAATATTTTTCAATTGTTGGAAATCCCCTGGGGCATGACTGGTTTGGGGTTTCGGTATGCTGACTTCTTCAGCACCACTACATTTTTCTTGACTTGCTCCGGCTTCCTCATATTGGTGGCTAATTTCATTCCCTGAAGCATTTTCTTCTTGCATTTCGTGGCACCCAAAGATGTCTTGGCTTTCTTGGAACGAAATTTTACTAATTTGAATTTGAGCTTCTTGTTTTTTATTTCTTTCTTCGGCTCCTCTTCCAGTAGGCTTCTTAAATCCTGACCTTAATTCCATATACACTATACAAAAAACGTACCTTTGCACCCTCCTAGATTTCATAAATCAATTCAAAAATGTCAATAATTCCAGAAAATCTAAAAATTCCTAAACCCCCAAATTAAAAAAATCCTACACTGCCACCGGTTTATTCTCCTCCTCCTAAAAAACAATCATAAAAATCGCAACCTCTTTCATAAAGCAAGCAGGGAGGGAAATCATCTTTCGACCGGTGAAATATTCTCCAAAGTATTTACAAAAAGGTCTTTTGAAATTGAAGGCCCCAACAGACACAATTCAACAAAGAAAAATAAATCAATGAATTAAATTAAATGTGTCAAAAACCAACTAATAATGTTTTACTTTTCAGATCCTTCGGATTCGCCAAAGCTCCGTCCGTACCCCAACTGGGAGGCGCACAAACTTTCACAAACCGAAGGCAGCGATCCGCCCGAGATTGTTTCGCCGTTTCGCATCAGGGCGGATCAGTGCGGGAGACTTTGGGTGTTGGATACCGGAGTCGTCGACGCCTTGGGCGATATACGCTTCTACGCGGCGCAGTTACTCATCTACGACCTGCACAATGACGCCCTGCTGAGGCGCTACATGATACCAAAGGACCAGTACACCACCGACAGTCTTTTGGGGAACATCGCCGTCGAAGACGAAAACTGCCAGGATGCGTACGCGTACCTGGCCGATCTGGGCGACGCCGGTTTGATCGTGTACTCGTGGGCGAATCAAACGTCGTGGCTGGTGAAGCACCACTACTTTAACATGGACCCGATGGCCGGCAATTTCAACGTCGCTGGTTTGCAGTTCAGCTGGAGCGATGGGATTCTGGGCGTCGCGCTGTCTGCGCCCGACGCCGAGGGTTACAGTACGCTTTACTTCCATTGCCTCACGGGCGTGCACCAGTTTTCGATCAACACAAAATTTTTGCGCAACCCCACTCTGGCCCAGAACAGCTTTAAGGAGTTCAAAGTGTTGGGTAGCCGAGGGCCCAGGGGTCAAAGTAACGTTTCATTCCTCGACAAGAAAACGGGCGTCCTGTTTTACGCTTTGGTCAGCTTGAACGCCATCGCCTGCTGGAAAACAACCAACCCCTCGTACACCATGGAATCACAAGGGCGAGTCTACATGAGCAACGTCACCATGGTCTTCCCGAACGACATCAAGGTAGACGCCAACAACAACCTTTGGGTTCTCTCCGATCGCTTGCCAATTTTCATGTACTCCAGACTGAACCAAAGCGATGTCAATTTCAGAATACTCACCTCGCCGGTTGCGGATGCCATTCGCAACACGTCATGCGACTCAAAATTAGTAATCTCCCCGGAACTGACCAACAGGATTAAGCTCAACATGCAGACCTCAACGACGGAAGCTCCGACAACGAAAGGAAACAGTTCCGAAAGTGTAACACTAACGCTTGCCCTTCTTTTGGCGGCTTTCTTCTCCGTAAGACTTATTTAATTGCAGTATTGTCGTTATACGATTTAATTTAATGCGGCATGTTATTATTAATACTCCTAGTGCCATTGAATTCGCCGACGACATTGACCAGATTTGATACGTCACAATTTCGTCAACTTAGTGAATGTAGTCGTCCCTATCCTTAATGGTAACAAGGTCTAGCGCCATATTATCAATCTAGTATTTGTTTATGTTTAGTAATAATGATAATAATTTATAATTACGTCTGTCTAGCGAATAAAAATGCCAAAAAACTTACTCACCTGTACATATTGTGTTACCAGATATTACTTAATTTAATTATAGTGTAAGGATAATTATTACTTTTATCGTCTTGTTTGTATATTTTGTTTTATGTCTTGTAATAAATTACTTACTTGAATGTTTGCTTTTATCTTGCGAATTGATCCGTAAATTAACCGCAGATAATAAAGTTTGTGGCACAAAATTAATAAATGGAGGCGAAGATTAAAGTTTTGCTCGCATAAGGCACTTTGTTTGTCATTTGTTTGGCTACAACAGCCTAGAGGCCCCCAACTGAATGCCTAGCGGTCTCAATATTTTTTCAAATGTGAGGAAATGGTACTCAGGTTGGCGGCTGACTAAAGACCCCTGCGCATTAGGATCAGAATCGCATCCCAGCACTGCGGCCACATTTTTTAAGCTAGCGCAACTGTTTCAGTGTTCATCTGATGAGAACCATAGATTCACATTTTCGTTCTATCATCGTTCTACCCCAAACGAGTTTCCGGTACCCTTACAATCGTCGTGCTTGGTGCCATGTGGGCGCCCCTATCCAACCTGCACGCTGCACTACCACAACGTGTCACTCTAACTTACCATACCTCCGTTTTTTGGCGTTTTTGCTAATTTGCAACTCCACCAGAACTGAATAACTAAGAAGTTACAGTCAACTAGATATACCCGTTTCTACACAATTCGTCTGTTCCCTTTTGATCCTATAAAGGTAGCTCCTTACCTTCCCATTCCCATTCCCGGTCAAAAATTGAGACTGGTAGTCGTGTACTGTTCTCATCGCGAATATTTGGGATAGAAGTGCTAGTCTCATGCCTTCCAAAGATTACATCCTCTTTCTTCCATCGCTTTCCTCTAGTGGAGTAGTATGTCTTCTAGTGCTTTCATTTTATATGTGTTGCAATGATTCAGTGCCATCGAGCATAGATCCCCGTCTATCAAACCCTCCAAACAGGGGTGAGTACGCTAAAGCTTAGAACGGAAAACAGACACAGACGAATAATTTATGAGAATTGACATACAGAAATCCCTGCGTCTAAATTTTGGTCTTCGTGGGTTAACCCATTGAGACAGGGCAGCAAAAGACGCATGCCCGTGCTACTTCCCTTATACCCTTAAGTATGTTTATTCATGTACTTTGTAGCATGTCTGATGGTTTATCTTGTTCTTAAGGCATGGATATTTAACTTCTAAAGAAAGCGTTCGGGAAGTGGTCAAGCTTACCCGTTGATAAGAGAAATATGTAGAAATGTGCAGCTAGAAGCGTTTGTTATAGTAATTAAGGTATCAAGGGCGTTATAACGGAAATAACGCCCTAAGCCGATAGAGTATAAGCCCTCGGGTGTACGTCGGCTGTGGACGATAGCTATTTCTGACTGGCAATTGATCCTGTGGTTATTATGCATTTGCCATTTTTGCTTGTCAATAAGCTTTACAATATAAAACTAGTGCGAAACTTAAATTCAAAATGGTCCTTGGACGACTCCCCGAAGAAGTGCTTGCGCGAGTACGCAACGAGGTGATACTAAGAAGTCGGTAATAGCATTTGCAAAAGAGTTGCAAAAGTTAGAAGAATGGGAGGGTAGGAAATGCTTGAATGCCGTATCAGAAACGTGCTTATTTTCGAGAGTTATCGAAGAGTTTTGCTCCCAATTCTATAGGTATGGACGAAATACTTACTCGATCTTAAAAAAGGGGCTGATTGTTCACAAATATGTAAATAAGTATATGATTTGAGTATGGGAGTTACTCAACTGTTTATAACTAGGTTTATATATAATATCTGTATAGGGAACTATTAATTAGTACACTGACAGTACAACATTTAACAATCCTTCAAATAATAACTTTTCTTCTTAAATGTTGTCATAGAAACGAATGACAGAAAAATAAAGCCCTTGAGAATTATGATAATTCCCTTGGGCGTTATAGGTATTGTAATACACCTAAAAACTAGTCAAATGTGAGGTCATAATAACATAAAAGATCAATCATATTCAGTGCGACTCCACTATGTATAGGAATAATTCACTACAAGGTAAATTCTTTTCAATTAAGATTAATTAATTAAATTCCAGATGTAATATTTGCAAGTAGATAATTATAATCCTATAAAAATGTGGCTGTGGTGTGATATGAATAAATGCAACAGATGAAGGCGGTAGTCAGGGACGGATTTAATAAATTAATGTTAGGAGTTGCAGATTTGCGTATGTGCTTTCTTATAAGCCGCGCGAAACCATACGTTCGGTGGCAATTATTGATAATTGGAAATGGCATTAAGTTTGCTAATTACACTAACTGACTTCAAGATTACATTAGCAGGGCTTTCGAATGGCCTTTCCATCCCGTCAATGTTTTTCACGAGGACGCTTTCAAGTTGGGTATTTTCACTTTCCTTCGTTGTATTGTTTTAGAGGCAGAATCACTGAGTCAAGACTTATTGAGACTGAATTTTCCTAAGAACTTTGGAGAGGGATAACTTTCCTTGGTGACGAAAGTTCCAGAAGCTAATTATTGAAGGGGGGTTTGTACTTTTTAGAGGTTACCGTTGTGGGTGAACTTTCATTAAATGTGAAATCTTTTTCAGGGCCCGGGTACCTTGGAGAGGAATTTTGGTAGAGTGAACATTCCTAGTTCATTTACTCGAAGGATAGCAAGATTTGTAGGTGTTCTAGGTATTTCTTTAAACGCATTCAGGGTCAAGTTACATTGAAAGTCAGTTTTCTTTGGAGCGTATTGGAGGGGAGAACTTCCCTTGGAGGCGAACATGGTTCCATGGATCGGTAGGGTCTTTAGGTACAGCTTTTAAGTCAAGCGTCAATAAAACTGAATTTCCTTTGTATCCTTGTATTGGTACAAGTTTCCAGTACTTCAGAGAGGAGAACACCTGGAAGTCGATAATTCTCTGGACCAACTGCTCGGGTAAGGGAAGGGCGAGGCGAATTTTTTTAGAGGCGACCGTTTCCAACGTGCTTTATTGAAGGGGAATTTTTATTGGTACAAATTCTCAGTAGGCTATGTGCCATTTACTTGTAGGAAGGTGAGCCCTTTGGGTTGTATTTTTCTTAGGAAAGTCGTCAAGCTTCATTAAAGGTGCATTATTCTTAGATAAAGTTTCCAGGAGGGGGAGCAATTTCGCTTACGGGCTAAAACTCAGTCAGCTATTCGAGGGAAAGCAAGGTAAATCTTCCTTAGAACCGGAGGAAAGTGCATTTTCTTGGTTGTATCTTTTATTAGAGACACCCAGTACAGTATGTGCAATTATCCGGGAAAATTTTTCTTAGCTGTACTTTTTTAAATGGCAACTCTGTATATTCGAGCTTTATCGTAGGTGAAACTTTCTTAGAACATGCACCCAGTCTTCCTTAGACGAAAAACTTTCTTTTGGGGGGAACATTCCAAAACCCTAATGTTACTAGGAGGAAAGGTAGTTTTCTTGGTTGCCGTTTTTTTTGGAAGCAATCCTTTTGACTCAAGTGCCATCGAAGGTGAGGTTTCCTTGGAACAATTGCTAGTACTTCGGAAAACAAGACTTTTCTTGCGTGTAATCGAAAATTTCAGGAGCTAATCACTAGGAGGAAGGCGAGGTTCTCTTGTTGCACTTTATCGAGTCCATCCTTTTGTATTACACGTCATTGAAGGTGCACTTCTTTTCCTTACATTCACTTAGATTGTGCTGATTGGTACTAATTAAGAATCTGTGACTATTTGAGGGACATTTTTTTCTAGATTGAGCTATTTCCAATAGTGTACAAACTGGAAACGCATTGTAAATTTTCCCCTTGTTTCCAAGCTTGTTACCGGTTTTCCCATTTCCAGTGGTTCCCGGATTTCCGATTTCCAGATCCTAGTTCCCATTTTTTATATCTCGAGATCCCAGTGTGCGGCTTACATATTCTGATTTTCTGATTGCGATCGGTTCAGTTTCCATGCCAATTTTGCGGTTTCTAATGAACTCCCGATTATTTTATTGACCACTTCCAGTAGCAATTTCTGATTTCAGGTTCACTATTCTCTGGTTTAGCTTCCTTTTTCTTCTGCTAATCTTCGGCTTCCACTTTCTGGTTTGAATGATCAATTTCCAGTTTCTATTTCCAAGTCTTTTGTTTCCAACCATGGTTCTAAATTTTCAGTTTCCATACTCCAACTCAGGTTTCCCGTTTTGAACTTCTCGTTCCGTATACTGGCTTACTGTAATCCGATTTTCAATTTCCAGCAATTTTTTGTAAACGTGCAAGTACTATTTTACTGTTGTGAGCTTCCCGACTCCAGTTGCTTCTCATTTACCTACCAGGTACCAAGGTTTCTACTTCCATCTTTTAGTTCAGACATCTTCCATTTCTTTTCCAGTTGTTAGTTCAATTTCCAATCTCTGGTTCTCAATACCAAGTTTAAGTGTCCAGCATCACCTTTTCTTCCTACCAAATTTTCTGAGCTTTTTATCCCTTTAGCCTTGTTGTGAAACGCGTGTGAAAAGCACTAAAAACTGAATTATTTATAACTCAAGAATAATCTTTGAAAAAGCTCTAAATTCTTTAGAGCCACATAAATGCTTTACAGAGCACCTACATATTATCGAAACAATTCAAGGGTTTGACACGTTCCAAATTCTGTCGTTATACCAGGTTTTTGTACCATAACGCATTAGTTTCTTCCAGACCTTTACCAGCATCGGGAAAGCTGTGAAATGCTTTTGAACTTTGTTTCTTCTAACGCCTTTCTAGAATCCTATAGGTATATTTGCCACACAAGACAAAGAACGCTTCAAGACTAACACTAAAAAAATTTGGAAAGCTTTCTTAACTAAATGAAAGAGTCTCTAGAAAGCATGTAATCGTTTGAATAGGAGGCTGTAGAACTATTCCCGGGATTATGTGCCTCTTATAACAATGAAAAGCTCTCTAGAGCTTTCTGGTGCGCCTTGTAGAACATTTTAGTGCATTTCTAGACCACAACTGCACTCTTCCATTGCCTCACTTAGGGCCTTACTAGAACTTTCTGTATTAGAAACAACCCCTACGTATATTACCAAATCTAGCAATACGGCAACACTGCTAGTAGAATATTACTGCTCTGTAGAAAGAAATGCCACAGTTGCTGTAGCCGCTGGACATCTTATTGCAGAGTCCTTTGGACTTTAACAGGACCTTAACCATGCAGAGAAAAAAGAGCCTTTAAAAAACGTTTAATAACATAAAAATACAAATTATAAGAGAGGAAGCGTGGGATACCCAATAATATTCGAAGCTTCTGGTAAGAGACATTCCTGGGTCTGAATCAGCGCCCTCTCATCCATCGTGCTTTTAAGATTCGTATTTAACTGCCTCAACGTTTGCATTTCCTTGGCATTCTGCTCCAGCTGCTCCCTCAGGTTGCCGATAAGGTCATTTTGAATTTTAAACGTTTCGTCGAACTGTTCCTGCTTTCTCTCCATAATCGATTGGAAATTGTCCTTCCGAATTGCCTCCAGCCCATCCAGCTTCTGCTTCAACTGAACATTTTCATAATTGAGCCTTTCGTTTTGGTGGATTAACTCGTTGCCACTCTCGTTTGTTACCCTTAAATGCTCGATCTCCTTCTGCATCGTCTTGATTTCAGAGTTGAGTTTGTCGACAGTGCTCCGATACTCTACAAAACTCACCTCCAAATAAGGTTCGAAGTACTCCTTTATTGCGTTTAGCGATTTGTCCGTGTGAATTAGAGCTTCTTTAATTTTCCGCTCGGTTTCGGTCGACCTTCCCTCGCTGAGAATCCACGATTTTCCTACTTTATTCAGATATTCGTGGTCTGCCCTGTAATTTTTCAGCAGGTTTTTCCATTTTCGCAACCGTTCCGATTGGTTATCCATCATCTGTCACAGGAGTTGCACTGTCGCGTACGAGAGATTATAGGTGGTTATCGGTACACTTGGAAATTCGGTAAATATCGGAATCGTGTATGGGTTGGTTATCATCATTATAGCTTTATCAAGTATAACACGAGTAAATATTGATTCGTTTGATTAGGGGGTTAAAATAGGTTGTTTATGTCGGCGGATTCGTTAAACAAAGGACGTATCTAAAGCTTACTCAAAGAAAAGTTAATAATATCTGAACTGAGGAGTATTTAGAAACATTTAGAGATTATGCATATAATATTAGTTTTGACAAAGGTTTATTTGATAGATATTATTCAAATTGTATTTGAGATCATTAACTTCTCATTTATTAGTACATAGTTAGATTGCGAAGGAAGTCACTAGAGTTGATTTTCAACTGTGCTGTTTTTCCCACACCTACATATGAATTGATCATTTGGTTTGACAGACTCAGACATTCTCACGTGGTCAATAAACTGGTCTCGCTTCAGTCCCTATTTCACCCTATCTACTGGAATTGGTTTCTTTTATTCATTTTATTCATTTTATTCATTTTATTCATTTTATTCATTTTATTCATTTTATTCATTTTATTCATTTTATTCATTTTATTCATTTTATTCATTTTATTCATTTTATTCATTTTATTCATTTTATTCATTTTATTCATTTTATTCATTTTTTCCATTTGCTAAACTATTGACTATTTACTAAAAAACTTCACAAAGAATATCCGAAAATGCTCCTTCTCTGACGAATTTTTCTAGAATCAACAAAGTATCACGCAGACTCTCTAAATGTATTAATTTAAGAATCTCCAAGAAAGGCGTTAGTGTGGATTTCAGAAGTTGCTTTAAATTCCGTGGCCTATTCAAAATATTCACACACATTTGAATGTTAAACAAAATTTCAATCCAACCGAAGGAAATTAAATGCAAATCCCCAACTAATAAAAAAACCTAAAGCCTATCCGATTATTTCATCAAAAAAATGCAATGCAAATCTGCTTCATGCAATTGATTACGTTAAATGAAATTCTTATACAAATTCCTAAAAACAATCGGCCAAGACATTTATACAAATCAAGAATTTAAAGGCACACACAGTTATTGGTGATACTGGGGCTTTCTTCATTGATTGATTGATATTATCCTCCTTTGGAACGTCTAAACAGATTGTTTAATGGAAATTTTGACATAAAGTTGTCCGTATGTATTCCGAACACGTGTAAATCCACATCAGACTCTTGAAAACATGTACGAGATCTTATTTATGCACAGGAATAAAAAGCCACTTCCCCACTGTACTAATTGCATAAAATTAATTGTCTTAAACGTGCTCGCTCTCAAAGTTGGGCTGCGAAGGCTAATAAATAATAACATTTTTACGCACAAAATACCTGAGACTGCGAATCTTCACAGTTAAGTACGCAAATTAATTTTCTTGTACCAAAGTTGCACGTGCTTACTTAAGCTGCGAACTAGTTCTGGTTGCTTTCGAAGCCAAAATGAGAATTCCGGCTCTCCTGTTTCGTTGGCTATTTGTATTTCGCCCACTACACCCAAACGACGCACTCTCTGCTTTTTTTTTTACATAAACGTCCAGACACTCGAAAACCCTCCCACTTCTTCTCTGTCGCAGCGGTTAATAAAACTTGCAATACGGTCGATCAAACGCTCATCTACTAAACTCAGCCTGCTTGCGTTTTACTCGAAATGCGCGCCGTTATCGTTCTTATCACTAGACATACTTTCGTTCAAGTTTACTATGAAGCGGTATGTGTCCAGTTTTCAATGTTGAATGAATTTTTTTTTAAATTACAAAGCGGTCACCCGTTATATGTTTTTTTAGTTCATTTAGTACCATCTGAGATTTATCCCTTGTAGAAAGGTCACAGGTGGTACAAGGTTAATTTCAAATGGGCTAACAATATCTTCCTGAAGATCATCGAGGGTAGGGTTTGGATCTGTAGAGTTTCCTGATTGAACTTCAGGCTAACATAAAACTTGAGGCAGTACTTGGAATGTGTGGGTCTGCCTACAGGTACAATGCTAGTTTTTCTGGTTTCAATTTCTCCACACGATAATCAGCATCAGAAAAGTATTTTAATCTAGGGCCCAAATTCCTGTGACTCTAAAGTTATTTTGCAAGCGGTTACCCCTTTCTCCCTATAAGGGTATTTTGCTTGGACCTATGGATAATCCCGTTTCATCCAAATTAAATGTTTGGTGGCATTCATATTCCGTGTCCACATTTTCTTTATTAAATCCCAAAGCTCTGGCAAACGACGTTCCAGTTGGCGTCCGAGGAGAAAGGAAATCATTGTACCGTCGTAAAATAGCATCCATCCAACTGCGACCTGCGACTCCATTTCTGAATGGATGTTCCATTCCATTCCTCACTAAGGAATAAGCCATTTTTTTATTAATCCATAACAACTGACTTTTCATTAATTTTCAATCTGTGGCCACTAATCTTCCTCTCCTCCTTAGCATACCCGTCTCCATGGTTTCGTATCTACCACTTGGGTGAGTGGTGCTTCAATGCTTCTTGATTTTTTTATTATAAACTTTGCAAGGTAGATCTAGGCCCACTGAAGTGCTTGGCAACAAGGAGATCTCCCCACTTCTGGGCGAAACGTAAAGAAATTTATCTTTATTTGTGATTAATTTTAATGTTAATTAAATGTTCTCCATTACCTTAGTTATTTATTTTCGCTGTTGTAGACTTCTTATTACAACAGTCCTTTGCTTCGCCAACGGAGGTCATGCAGACGTTTTCCGTGGTACTTCTAGTTATATCCCTTCTTTTTTTTCTGCTTACGCATTCGCCGTACTTCTTCCTTTTCAGTGATGTTCCTGTAACAAGCAAATTTTTCTCTTGGTAGGTACGCCATTACTTTTACTGACTATCGTCTTACTCAATATATATCTTTAGAGTGGTTGCCGAGGTGGTTTCTCTTTCTTTTTAATGTCTGTGGCTGTGCTTACGCAGCATTTTTCTTAGTTTCTTTAGCGGTTCATCTTCCCTCGCTGTTTTCTTTTTGTTTCTCTTTTGGGTTACCTTCTACGTTATGATCTACCTGGATATTGCCTACTAACACTACTTACGCAGTACGTTAATGACATCGCATTTGTACCTGGACCCGCCATCTTATTAGGATTGGTGTTGGCGTGCGCGCGACGCGATGGATGTTTCTACATTACCGGCTTAAAGAATTATACCAACATTACCTGTGACCTACTTTCATGGGAATTTGTTTACCTACACTTCGAGATATAGTTCCTAACCGCAAGTATTAACGAAATTTTTGTAATTTGCTTCGATTTTACTAACATTACCTGTGTCGCTACGAAGAATATAATATATATACTTACCTACTGAAGAATTTGTTCATATTATTATCTACATTCTGAATTGATTAGACTACATTGCTATCATATAGAAATTTAGTTATTTGTGGATCGTAAAGTAATTTTCCTGAATTTAACATCACGTTTATGCTTTTATGCGGATGTTCTAAAAATAATCCGTGATCGGTCCAAAATTCTGCTTTCGCTAGTGTATAGTCATTCAAATTATTGAGTTATATTGAGTACTGATTATGGTTTAGTATACGATTTTCTCAGAGTCAAACGTTAGCATTGCTTACGCAATACTTTATGTGCCGGGCCATTCACTACCCCTCCTGTTTGTTTGTTTGTGTTGCTGTCTGTTACAGATTAGGCAAAAAGCGTCCTTCTTGAACCCAACAAGACTGTTGCGAGTTCAAAAGGTAATTAGACTAAGAGGTGCCTATCCGGTTTACTATTGCTACATTTCCCCTTTTCTTTATTTTTGCTAGTCTACCAGAATCCCGATATTCTACTTTGCCTGAGCTGTGTGTTTCTTTCAAGGTAATTTTGAATTACAACTGATTTATGTGCAAGGATTACAAGCGTATCATTATTTTACAAAAGCTTACAAATAATCAACTATTTTCATCGTCCTCCTCAACATTATTCCACGGTTGCGTTTCTCCTGAGCCAAATACGACAAAAACCGTATTTCCAATCAAATAAATGGCCGAGGTTATGTAAAAGACGGTAGCCCATTGAAATGCGTCTTTCTGTAACTCAATCGTAATTATGACATTTCTTCCCTTGGAAGTATCTAACCTCATCTGTCACGATAAATTGTAGTAGTAGAGGTGCAAAGAGACATAAGAAGTTCGTACTTCCGCTAGCAATTCCCATAAGCGTTCCTGAATGGACGGGAGACAGATCGATGTGGTTCATGTGATATCCGCACGTGGAACTACCATTAAATCCGACCGAAATGAATAAGAGAATTACGGCCGCATCAGTTATGTCCCACTGGGCGTTACCAATTACACCAAGCACTATTAAACCAATACCAGGAACGCAGAGTGCTACAATAGATGGTTTGTTCGACGATTCAATGAGGGGAAGCTTACCTATTGTGTTCGCGAATTTCCTCGCAAATCCCACTGTTACGTACTCCCGAGACACTACATAGTCGCTAATCACCCCCGATAGAAGACTAAAAATCCAAAATGCAAAGTACGGTCCAGCTGAGAGTGCCCCGTTCTATAAGTGGATCAGGTAGTTGTCTTGTCGACTGAGGGTATTTTTACCTTTTTAATGTCAAATCCCAAAACATTACTCATGTAAGTTGGAATGTTTGTAATTAGTATCGTGAAACCCCAAGCTTGTCCAAACTGAGCGATGAGAACGGCCCAAAATGGCATAGAAGTAAAAATGGCCTTCCAAGGAGTCGGAGGTGACCGCTAAAAATGTCGCAATTTACGTTATTCTTATCGACTACTACATACAGCGCATCCAATCTCCCCCAATGAAACCTCAATGTACTGCTTCTCCAGAGGAACAATAGTGTCATGCTCCGCAGGGCTACTTCGTCCGAAGACAATCCAAACTCCGGTCCACAGTAAACCCGCAGCACCGTAAACGTAGAAAGCCCAAGGCCAACCGACCCACGTCTCCGATATCCACCCAGTAAAGCTCATCGAAATCACCGTGCCCAAGTTGGCTCCTAGAAATGTAACCCTCGATTTTGCTACGCCGGCCGAAAATGCAGTCTTACCTGAATAAACGAACGTAACGAATCGCGCCCTTTCTAAAGGGGGCGCCCACTTCGAAAGCGTCTGGTGTATGCAAGGGTAGATGAATCCCTGTCCCAATCCCTGCAACGCTCTGCAAACGATAACGGCCCACGAACCGAGCGGCGCGACTATCGGTACCAGTACTACCATCAGCGAGTTCACCGCGAACGACCCCGCTATTATCCACTTAGGACCGTAGTTTTTCGCCAAGAGACCCGCCGGGGCTTGCGGAATGAAGTATCCCATGAAAAACGATGAGAGTATGACACCTTGGTCGCTCCACTCGTACGTCTACAAACACGGGGTGAATGAGAAAGGGAGAGGTGGCAATCGCTTACGGGAACATCGGGATTTAGGCTCGCCACTGGATCGGTCATTGCGACTATTCCGACGGACATGTTGACTCTCATTCCGTACGCCAGTAACGGTAGTAAGAATAGCAACAGAATTTGTGAGTGTCGAGTGCCCCATCCACCTAAAGAAAACTTCATTAACATTTCTTGGAAATGAGCTTACGTGGTGGTGTAACGTATGGTTCCCACCCAGCGTCGAGTTTGACATTCACTTCGTCTTCCATTCTAATACTTCCGTTGACTCTAGTAATTCGTGGCCCATTTTGCGTGACACATTTTGTTGATTGTGATAAAGCCTACCTGTTATCGCTGTTATCATTATAACTACAGACACTATCTCATTTTATATGCAGAGTTGTACAAAATTCCTGCTTGGGTTAAATATAAAGGTTACGTAAGAGTAGTATACATGTCGCAATTCAACCAGATAATAAAGTTGAAAGTCACACACGAGGCACAATATTTCTTAAGGACAAAATCAACTTTTGCTTTGGGACAGAGGTGTACCGGAACAGGACGTATTAACTGACGCTCCCATCCTTCCCCTTCCGAACGAGTTATCAATTAAGCACAAAAATTGAATGCGAAATGGAGTCGTTTTCCTCACGACACTTGAGGTGCCCCAAGGGCATTAAGAAAAGCAAACCCGAGGCTTCCATTTGAATCAGTGGAGTCGATTTACGAAAGGAACCAGTTTTCGCCGAAATCCAGGGAACAACAAATTTTTGAGATTTTGATCAAAACACTTCCTTGGTCCAAACAAAGACCAAAAAGCAAAAGGGCACACAAAAATCACACGACCCCATCTCCTGTGGTTCTATTTCTTTATATCGGCTCTTAAGAACGCTTACGAGTGACTAAGGTTCGAGAAATGGTACAGCTTTTTCTGTATCTCTATCAATTTAACAAGCAAAAAACCAAAAGAAAAATTCTAAAACTGCAATTACACAAGTATTTCATCGTTAGCCTTTTCTGTTTTGCTTCGCTTTTTCTACGACACGACATACCTGTCTAGCTTGTAGGACAATTCTCAACTCTCAACTCGAATAATTCGCTCTCGCATCCGGACATTTCGCACCAAGGAAAATTCGCACCAAAGATATTTCGCACCCGGACATTTCGCTCCCGGACAATTCAGACCCGGATAATACGCACCGGAATAATTCGCACCAGAATTTCGCTCCCCTGACATTTTGATGTTTGGACACTTTTGCACCCGCATACTTATCGTCAAGAGAGTTCACATTTCCCACCGCATCGTACATTTTCGCACTCGAAATAGTATATTGTAATACAAGTGCGGAAAGGGCTTTATTGAAAAACGCGTATGAAAGTTGGAGCACGAGCGTTAGCGAGTGCTCCAATCATACAAGTTTTTCAATAATCCTTTCCGCAAGTGTATTACATACTATTTTTTCTACGAAAGTTCTCGAATTTAAAGATTTAGAGAAAAATTTTATATCAAAATGTTAAAACAACAATTTCTGTATAAATCAAGTCGTAGTACGATTCTCGTGTTTATCTGTAAAAATATAAAATCAAGTCTTCGTGACGCCGCTACGTTGTCTTAGTTACCAACGAGTTGTTTATAAAAAAGCCGGTTAGTAATTTTGCATGTAGTTTTGTACGAAGCAATTTCTTCAGTAAAACAAGAATTTAAAAGCTGAAAATGAGTGTTCATGAAGAAAGTGAGAGCGGCGATGAATTTATGTGCACTCCGCCTGAGGTTGCTGCAATGTCGGAATCAATTATGCCTGAGCTTTTGCCTGAAAAATCGAGAGTCGGTACGAAAAAGAACGAGAGAGGTTTTTTAATTGGTGTAAAATGAAACAAGTCAAGCGGTATACAGAAACCGTGTTGCTTGCCTATTTTGTCGAAAAATCTGGAAAATTGAAATCATCGACACTGTGGTCAATGTATTCCATGTTGAAAAGTATGTTGATTTTGCAAGACAACGTCGACATTTCCAAGTATGCCAAGTTACAATCGTTTTTGAAACGTAAATCTGTTGGTCACAAGCCGAAAAAATCGCTGACTTTTACGAGACAACAAATCAGAACGTTTTTAGAGGAAGCACCCGATGAAACATTTTTAATGATGAAAGTAAGCACCTATACTTACCTACTATTTTTTCATGTCTATACATTTGTTATATGTCACACAAATAATGAAATTTATTTGTAGGTTGCTCTAATATTAGGAGTTGCTGGGGTTTGTCGTCGAGAGGAGTTGACGAAAATGACGGTGAACGATATCCAAGGCGAAGATACGTTTTTACTCGTAACGATTCCAGACTCCAAAACGCATGTTCCAAGAACTTTTTCTGTTACGGAGGGAAAAGAGAATTGGATACACTTGTACCAGAAATATAAAGCGCTTCGTCCTCAAAATGCTCAAACTTCGCGACTTTTTTTAAATTATAAAATGGGAAAATGTACCGTACAACCTGTGGGTATTAATACATTTGGAGCAATTCCTAAGAAAATTGCGAGTTACCTGAAATTGCCAAATGCTTCTAGTTTTACGAGTCATTGTTTTCGGCGTACCTCCGCAACGCTACTTGCTAATGCTGGAGCAGACCTTTTGAGTCTTAAACGTCATGGGGGCTGGCGGTCGTCGACGGTAGCGGAAGGATACATAGAAGGTTCTCTTCAAGGCAAATTAGAAGTATGTAACAAAATAATTGGTAATGCTTGTCAATCAAATGATCCTTGCACACCTTCGACATGTCAACCAGATGATCCTTGCACATCTTCGACAGCGTCCACATCTACATTAATAACTTCTAAATGCTCTGTGTCAAATTCGTTACTTCCAGGTGTTAATATAAGTAACTGTTCATCATTTACCATTAATTTAAATATTACTAGCCAGAAGTAGCTGTAATTGTAAATTGTGGCATTAAAATAAAAAAAAGGTATCTTTGTTTTTACTTAAGAGTGTGGAAAATAAGTGTGGAAAAATTTTTCCACACTAGTGCGACAAAACCCTACTTTCAAAGGCTACTTTTTTCTCAGAAAACAAGACTTTCATCACTTTCGTAGAAAAATACTTTTTTCTCCAACCACCTGAATAAGACGCTATTTTGTGACAGTGTTCGGTACCTAAAATTGACGTTTTGCGGATTAATTGCTTTCACCATGGCAACTGTACAAAAAGTGGATACTTTTGGTCCTAGTACCAAAAAGAAATTGACCTTGAAAGTTGCCCAATTAAAAAATTACAATCACGGAGATATGTCACATTGAGATCGTTTTACATTGCAGGTTGTAAGATATTTCTATACATACAAATCAAATATTTTTGCAGTTTCAATGCAAATAATGCTGTTACCTATACGTATGTACATGTATTGAAAATGATTTACGCTCGCTATTTTTATTTAAACCATGTGTAACGTAATTTACATATTCCGTGAACGTAATTTTAATACGTAGACAACCCGCCGTCGCGCGTAACGCCATCCTTTTCAGACCCATTGCACTATTATCTGTCATTTTGAATTCAAAATTTGAAAAAGTTAATTGCAATTAATTTTAATTAAAAAACTGTATGGTAAGTTTTTTATTTCAATACCAAATATAACAATATTAATTGTGTATACAATAAAATGACTGAAACTGATAGCGACATGGATTGCACTCCGTCAGAGATTATAGAAACGGCAGAACATGCTACCTCAAGATTTGCTCCCTACAAAGTCGCGAGAGGTGAGAAGTAAGAAGTCAGAACGAATAGGTTATAAATTAACCTAAAAACTAGAGTGGCATGACACGTGAGGACAAGAAAGCAGAAGTTCTTATACTATAGTAGTGAAACTGTAACTGAATCTAAATTGGAATATAATTTGAAGTAAAGGGGGATGGAGAAAAAATTTTATGTTTTATTCGTACAAAAAATGCGTTTTCGGGACTCGGAAGGTTGGGTGGGAGACTCCGCTATAACGCGTCGTCCAATAGCAACCTATCTTTACCTCGTCCCTGAAAAAACTGACATCTTTTTTTGTAACTAATGAACAAATAACTATTATTCGGCGCTTTAAAAGCTCCAAACAACGCTTAGATTCGCCAATTCGTTGTTGTTTTTGTTCCACTGTGAGCAAACGCGACACCCACTTCGAAAAAGTTTTTTCATGCCTAAATTTTTGTGTAAAATCTTGAACACGGTGCCTTTTGATATCTTTAGGACGTCAGCTATCTCCTACAATTTCACTTTGCGGTCACCCATAACAATTTTCGACACTTTTTTGTTGTTTTCTGGCGTAGTCACCTTTCTTGGCTTTCCGGAGCGTTCTGAGTCTTCGGTGGTCGTACGACCACGTTTGAAATCAGCATACCATCGTTGTTTTCGACGGAGAATTTTCCCGGTACTTACCACTTTTCAAACCATTCCTGAGCTTGTACGGTATTTTTACCCATTAAACAGGCAGTGTTTTATTGAAACGCGAAACTCGGTTTGATTCATTGGCCCGTATGAATAAAAGTAAGCAAATGCTTATACTTGCAAAATTCAAAGTAAATACTCGTAAGTGCTCCTTCGCACTAGGCGACTTAGCAGCCCTTCTAAGCAGAAGGACAGGACGCAGTGCAGCGCTGCTAAACCATGCTAAACAGACCAGTATGAAGGGGCAGTTACGAGTATTTACTTTGAATTTTGCAAGTATAAGCATTTGCTTACTTTTATTCATACGGGCCATTGTTTACAAATTCACAAAAGTAGCGTCACTTCAACCTCAATATTTCGAAAAACTGTTTACAAAATCGGAATGGGCACAACATTTCTAGATAGAAAATCGGCACATAGTCATATTGGACAAAGCGGCCTTTTAATGGGGTTGATTTTTTTTTAATGTTAGGGTAGCTCAGTTTTAGGTGTAAGCATGAGAAAGTATACAAGGTGGTTCCTTTAGAGGGCTGTTTGCCGCAAAGTTTTATTACTTTAAATTTAGTTAATGTTTCTTACGAATTTGTCGATTTATAGGTTGAGAGTATAACAAAACGGTTATCTTAAAGATATATTTAATTTTTTAGTTGTTTGTTTATACTTTCCGCTAGATGGCGCCATTTGTATAATTTAAACTGATTTCAAAATTTGTCCTTGTTTCAATTGTTTGCAATGTATCTGGCATGTGCCCTATTACGAGTAAAAAAACTGGATTTAATATGATATCTGCGTTGGGCCTGGATTTTGCGTGGCGTGGGGTTTTTTCCGCTTTGCGATTGATCCTTACAGGCACCTGAGGATAGAAAATTTAATTTACGCAAAATTTTCGTGCGGTTATCCAATAGGGATGTACATATATTTCTTCATTTGTAATTAGTTTGTAATGTTTGTTATCTAATAGCGGAAAAGCAATTAAACGATCAGAGTAGTGACTTTTATGGCCAACTCTTCGTCCAACGACCCACGAACAAAGAACTTCCTTTGAAAGGGATCAAGTTCCACTGTAAGAGTCATCGGCTATGGGATGATTTTCTCCAACAACAAAAGTTCCACTGTAAGAGTCATCGGCTATGGGATGATTTTCTCCAACAACAATTTAGCAGAACTGAGATAGTAAGTAAAGTAATTGAAAATACACACGTTGTAATCGCCGTTTATTTCCAGACATAATTTTATTTCTGTTCGCTATAAAGCGGTACATGTGTAAATTTTTCTATGCTTACCAAAATATAAATTCGAAAAATGACTTCATTTAAAAAGCGGCCAAAGCAACCACCACGAGTAATTTTCACATTTACATTGATTAATTAGTACATAGGATATTAGGATTCAGGATCTATTAAAATGATAATCAACAAATGCTAATTCTTCATTTTACTGAAATGAAATTAGTAGGTACATTCGCAAGTAAAACAAATCAAAACCTTACTTTCATTTACGAGAAGAGCGGAAAAATGTTTATGTCCCCAACTGGCTTCGTCTGGATTACCTTTAATATTACTCGGCCACAGAAACAGCCTTAAAAGTCAACGTCTAATGCGTCTTTGAATTTACTGTGTTATCAAATAACCTACTACGAAGTTCCATTTCGTCGTTCATGTACAATTTATGAAATTAAACGAACCAAGATTTCATCTGAAACGCTGTTAAGATATTCGTATTCGACATGCAAATATCTTAAAGTACTAGCAAATTTTATTTATCTTTCAGCAAAAGGGGAGCTTATCGTATATGTTATTTTCTCTTTTACGTCACGAATTAGTCACATTATATTTCCCAATGCTTGTGAATGTTCAGATTTAGTAAGTGGCAACCCATCAAATCAGGGTTAATACCCCAAATGAAAACCACCAGTTTTGTAAGAAAATTGCAATTATACAGGCTACACGCTAGTACAATTTTTTGATTTGATAGAAAAGTGGTAAATGCTCAATTACTAAGAGAAGGGTAAGTGAAATAAACTGAGTAATTATACAGTCCGTTCGCTTTACAAAACTCCATGATTGCGCTATTAACGAGGTAATTATGTACTTTGCCTTCAGGATTAAAATCAAAATCACAGGGTATGAATTTTCTACTCAACAATTAAAATGAATGCGAAACGGCTCGCCAAATTTTATTTATTAATCGTCTCCAGAAGCATTAATGAAATATTCCTTTACTACGCTGAAAAGAAAGGCATGAAGAGCGCAAGCGATAAATTATGTTGTTTCGTATAAATCTATAGTTCTCGAGGAGCTTAAAAAATCTTTCGTTCCAGGAGGAGATTGTTCGCGCCAAAACAACGGGCAATTAGGAAGGCTGACAATCAAACAAATGTGCAGTAGAGACTGAAATTTGTATGCGGTACACGGGCTTCTCTCTCTTTCTTGCTTTTATTTTACAAATCGCTGTGTTGCTTGCTTTGCTGAGATGCTGCAGAGATTCACCATTATGTCATACCGTTGAAGAATGATATTATTTTCTTCTCAATGATTTATGGTTGGAAATAACGTAGGAAGTAATTAGAGCCAGATGTCGCAAATAAAGTTTTCAAAGACTTTCAATTTATATGAAGTCGCTTAATGCACCACTGCCATTACTGTCACAAGGCGTGGATGTGTATTATTTTCAACTATAAATTCTAATTAACGCGCGACTTGCTTAAGAATGTGGTTACGAGATAACTGGGGGTTAATATCAGCGCCGTTTTTTAATTAAAGTAATATGAGTTCATTATAGAGCCGATATTTCGCTAGCAGCAACATTTGGTATAACGTTAAATGGGAACAATACGACCGTTTCCACATGGGAAGTACTTTGCACAATATGCACATGACAATATTCTTTCTTTCATTTGCATAATTTGTTTTGCTAATATGAACTGAGACCATTTTCGTTGAGGAACAATACAAACAAGTTGTAAATCAGCATATGCATGATTAAAGCGCATTTTTGGTAATGCAGGTCAGTATTTTATTAGCGAAGTTTAAAATTATCGATCTCACGAGTAATTTTGGCTGCGTTAAATAATTAATATTATTTAATTTCAATTGACCGTACGTCTTCATTGTGTAAAACAAATCACAAAGTAAATAATAAGTTTTTATACTGGTAACGCTATCTAACGGTAAAATTATAGCACCTCCGAAACCAATATCGAAATTATTTTCTTCAATTATCGATCTCACAAGTAATCTAACTCAAAATAGACTAGTGCCTGCACATCTACACTATAGCAGAAAGCTTTTAGTGAACATTTGAAGTCTCTAGCTATTGTAGTTGTGGAGATCTAACGCGGACAGCCGGCCTGCCAGCAATGACGAATATAATAGCGTATTTTTTTCAAAAATGCGCTAAAAATACATTAGCAGAGCAGATCAAGCCACCGAATAGCGCTTACTATGAAACCGTAGAGATCGTCTCAATTCTCATGGGTGGTAAAGTTAAAAACGCTGTTCTACTAGTACCTATACTTTAACAAAGAATTATAATGAACATAAAAACGTCGGCAAAAAGCGTTCACATTTGCTTTGCTTTCTTTTTTATGTGCATTTCTGCTGTTTTTTCGTTTTCTTACTTGACGGTTCCTTGCCATTTTATTTTCTCGTTTTCCCCATTTGTGGAGTAGTTTTTCCACGTATTTATTGTAATCTTTGGTAAGACACGCATATGCATTTAAATGTTCTAATTTAGTCTATTGTCTTGTATTAATTTTTACCATGTTTTAAGTTGAATGTACGCCTAACATTTCTGTTGTTGCTGTTTTTTTATAGAAAACTTCAGCTAATTAAAGAAAATCGTGGAAATGATTATTTGATAACCATCTTCGAATCTCTCTCTCTCGTCAGGTTCAATAAACATACGAAGTTTGACTATGGAAGAGGCAAAGGGCGAACAAAGCTTTTAAAATATAATTTTGGAATAGTGCTGTGATAACAAGCACGTTTACGAAAAAGGCATAGATGGTTCGTTTTTTGTTTAATTAGGTGAGCCGGATAAATGAACTCTTATTTAATTTAAGGTAAGACATTTAAGTTGATAATGTTTGCAGGTGTTTTTTTGTGTAAAATCATTAGAGGTTATCGTTAGGCGTTATTTTTGTTTTGTAGAAAATGGTACAGTGTGTTAAAAGTGAGTTTGGATCAGATAATTGTTGATAACATGTTGTTTACGTTGAGCGTCTTTAACAAAATGTGGAGGTGGTTCATTATGCGGTATTATAAATAGTCTTAGAAGAAAAGAGGATTCCTAGTTTTCACGGAATAATGATTCTTGAGAGCTTTTTACTTGATTAAGCGTCATTGAAAATATCTAAGTTGATTCGACGTTTGAAACAATCTTTTGTTTTGTGACTTTTTGGTATCACTTTCAATAACGAATAGTGAACTGACCGTCTCAGCCCTGAAATTCACTGTTGTATTGTAACTGGTGGCTGCTTTAGAGTTAAAAAAGTAATTTTTCGAATGTATACCTTGGTTACCAGGAAAATTAACCAATGTACCACATTATAGCGAACCTTAACGCAATAAGTCTGGCAATAACAAACGATATCAAGAAATATTTTGTGGCAAGCAAGCGCGGTTCTACGATCTCTTCGGACCTAAAAGTTTCGTTCCGGGTGACAGAAATTCTGGTTTCCTATTAGTTTAAAGGATGTCGCGACTAGAGTTGTTTTTTACTGAAATTATTGGAGCAGGCGCGTGCTATTTTGTGTATGAGAGATGTTATTCGGCGTATGTGGGAAGGTTCGTGGTGCAAGTTCAAGAACTGGAACGTGTATGTTAGTAAGAGAATTTTATCCGGATAGTAGTAAAGAATTAGCAGTTTAACTTCGAGTAAAAACACAGTGGCGAGAACTCTTAAATTCAGGGACAAATTAGTGTTACCAGTAACTTTATACGTTTCTAGAGGCCTGACTCATACCAAAGTCGTTTAAACTTAATGCAAAGAGGATTTTACACATCTGGAACTGGAAATCAAAGTTTGAGTTTAACGGCATAGGGTAAAGATTTTAAAGACAATTAATTTGTGCATATTGCTCGCAAAAAAAACCTAGCAATAAATTGAGCAACATTCAATCTCAATACAAAGGAAACCTCTGCGCATAAATAACCACGATCTCGAGTATCACATTATACGAATGTTTCTTCTGTCAAAATTGGCATTCGTGACGAAGATAACGTACAGAGGCGCTGCAAGAGGTTTCGCTGTACCGCACAGCACGAGCTATTTCAATATTTCTAAGAAATTATACCTTTTCCAAGGAGAGATAAGATCAATTCAATGTTTGCTTAATTTATGTGTTTGATTACATGGCCTTGACCCCAAGTTAAATTAATCATTCTTTTAAACATGTGGAAATCATCGAATTGTTTGAAGTTTGATATGTGCACGAGTGCGAACTTGTTGTTTTAAACCAACACTTTTCTCCGTTAAGATAAAGTCACGGGGGTAGTATATAACTGTAACTACATTAGCTACGACACCTAATGCCGGGACTGTTCTCGAATCTCAATCTAAGGACATCAAATATTAGTATATTCTGTGGTATTACTTATATGTAATTAGAGAAAACTGAAAAAGGGAAAAGACTAATGTTTATTAAGGTGGTAATTAGGTTTTTAAGCTGATTTTTTCCCTAAAAAATTAGGGATCTTATTTTCATGCTAACTCGCTTATGCTAAAGGTTTTTTTTTAAACAGTTTAAAAAAGGTTCTACAAGATTTTCGCAATAAATGCATAGTTTTGCCGTTATTTGACTATGAAACTCTGTATTTTAGCGTTTGGCGTACAAGATCCAACCTTTAAAAAGCCAGGCCTCGGTTCGGATTGACCATACAGAAATTATTTAAAAAAAACTTTTTTTGTTTTTACGGTTTTTTAATAAAATGCATACTTTTCGAGTTTTTCGCGATAAACCAATTAAAACATTGATCTTTTCTCCGAAAAATGATACCTTTGGTCGCGAATAACTTTACAAAAAAAAGGTATAGAACACATTTTGCTTAGAATTAATTTTTATATCTATTCCGTGTTCAAATTATAATAAAAAATTCCACCCTCGAGATGGGGTGGCAACCACCCCAGGGTGAAAGTGTATGATATAAAAATAGCCAAGTCAAAACCTACACTTCGTGGACTATTAAGAGATGTGAAATTGCGATCTTCTAGCCTGTCTGATCTTATTTTCGGGAGGCACCCTCGCATGCTACTGGACTAATTCGCATTCCAAAACTTACCCAAAACTATACCACAGGTGTTTGTTCAAAACAATTCAATTCAAAATTACATGGAAGTAGGAATATTCCAAAGTTTTACAAAGTGCCAAGAAGGTACAAGAAATGATATTAGCTGTCCTCAGCGGAAAATAATTTATCTTAATTTGAACGTGGAAAACCTAAATAATTGGAGTTTTCCAGTGCTTAATACAGCTTTGTTATTGTGGGAAACAATATGCAGGAAATAGGTATAGTATGGCTATGATTAATGAAGCCATATAAGTGTGAAGTTATATTTGGCGAGAGAAATTCATTTCAATAATTTAAAACACTACAATATCAGCCCCAACATAAAGAGGAACTATAGTAAGAGATTTTCACCTATCGGTAACAATGTTTTTTGCAATAGTCTACTAGTTAGGTAAAAAGATCGAAAACGAAAAGAAAACATACGAAACTTTTATGTGGAAAAATGGCTAAACTCTTGCAAAAAGAAGTAATAATAAAAAATGATCGCAAGTTTTCGAGCAGTAATCGTTTAATTACGAAAAACGAATTCAGTCGGGTAATGTTTAGAATTTAAAAAATTTCAAACCCACATACTTGTTCCCAGACGGTATCTGTAACATCAATTACAGCAGTGTATGCTAACCTGAAAATACAGAGGAATGTAAATAAGGGTTTTAAATGAGTCAGGTTAAATAGCTATATCGCAATAATAGTTCGAGAATGATCCCTAAATTAACGAACCGTTTTAATTATCTGTGTATTTACTACAGGAAATTATTGAGGTCGAGCTAAAATCTCGGGTATTTAAACATGGTTAAAATAACACTGTCCAGAAAACAATCGAATCGTTTACTAACTGAAAGAAACTTAATTAAATTTCTACAGATGATCATGTAAGAGTGAGTGAAGCTTATATAATAAGGGAATAATTATTACGACAGGTGCAAATGGCGGTTCTATAGGTACTTAAACTTGTCCATCCCTCATCATCCTTTATATTGTTTACTCATTATCCTCTTTGGGTGAGCTTATTTAATCTCGAAATCCATCGCCGATTTTAGACGAAAATAAAATACATCGAAGTAAATTACCGTCTCCTTTGTCTTCTCAAGGCGTTGCCCATTCTTCCACCATGTGATGCTGGCTGGAGGGCGCGATCCCGAACTTTGACACAGCAAATCGTACCGTCTCCCCGCCGACAGCGCTTGATTGGCTCCGAGGATTTTTACGTCAACCGGTCCAACTGAAAGAAAAATATTACAGTAATGTAGAATTTGTAGGATATATTACAAGAAGATAATTTGGATAGAGAAGGGTCTAATCCTTTGAGGTTATCGAATGGATGTGACTGAAATTGGCATTAACAAGTTTAATCCAACCTCAATTAGATTAATGAAATTACATCTCATTAGGCGTAAATGACAGTACCGTTGTGGTTACTTACGTAATTTTTCGGTAGATTTACAATTCATTTCTTTTTTGGAGAAAAAATATTCGATTTCAACACATCTAGTAATAAGTAATAGTTTTAAAAAGATGAGAGCGAGAACGCTGTTTTTGCACTCACCCGATACCTATCACATAAATTGACTTCTAACATAGTTAAATATATTGGCGTCTAACAATTCATCATAACTCGGAAAAACTCCACCCTGATTCCTGAAGCCATAAATATAGCAACTACGTTCGGAATCGATGTCCAGCAAAAGGACTACTCCGTACGAAGTAAGGACGGATGAGGTTCTCAACTCCACTAATCTCAGAGTGTTCAGTTCTAAGGTAATTTACAACAATGAAGGGAAAGTTTGAGGCGAGAAGAAAGAATGGAGAATTCTTATAGGCTACATGCGGACGAATGCAATGGATTCAGAATCGGTTTGCTGTTGAAGGAGAAAGCAACTCTGGAGGAGCTCGAAGCGAACTTTTGTAGATTGAAGCAATACCAGCGACGACGGTTGTCATCTTCAATTTGTTTTTTTTTAATTACGTTGAATACTTGTCAGCAAGACTCTTGATAAAGTAGCCAGTGGTCTTGTTCTTAATGTAGGCTCCATCGCAACGTGTTCCAGAACAAAATATACCTATACCAGAAATGCGTAACTAGTTCAATTCGGATAAAGTGGACGCTTTCCATTGCCACCTCGAATAATACGGAATTTTCTTAAGAACTATGAGGCTCGATTAACACGGAAGATCGCTTTTTACTGTAGTATTATTTAATTTAGATATTCCTCTCAAAACTAAAATGACGTACTCCAGCGTTTCTGGCTAAACTGCCAATTGGCATCGACTGTTTTTAATGAGTCACCCTATATATTGCAGTATACAACGGTATGCGGTCACTACACCACCCAATAGACACTTACCTAGTTAGCTCAAATTACCCAATTTAGTTTTCTTCTTCTTTTTAAATTTTCCCTTAGGGCACAACTGGGTTCCGACACAACACGTAAATCCTAACAATAACCTAAAACTCTTACAAACTTAAAAGAGCCGAAGGCTCCCAATCAAATTCCGTAAATTCCAATGCAATCGCTACTCAAATTTTGAATAAAATCGGAAATAACATTCGGATAAAAAGAAATTAGAAAAGTCTGACACAAACATAAAACTATAGCTGGATTTCAAATTGGAATTCAAATAGACACATAAAAAATTTCAACACACAGGAAATACACAATAATCCTGTACGAAAAGTGTGCCCTTTGAGTACAACACACCCGGTTTGCAAACGTTCGACCTAAAAACAAATTGATCTCACAGTTCTGTTAATAATAATCCAATGAACTGACCAGGACAAGAAATATGCGATGTTCGGCGAAATCACACTTACGAATCTGACAGATTCTTCTCAGAAAGAAGACTTCTCTCTCTACACTAATTACTTCTTCATTTTGAACAGACTTTTTAAAGTCGAAATTCCATGGGTAAAAACTCCTTGCATAAAATTAAACTAGTTTCCGCATTTTTTTTCTTTTTTTTAAAATTACATAGCCGACTGAACTACCGGCACCAAAATTCGCGTCACAGACATTTACGTTCTCTATCAAAATAACCCGAGACAACAACGTTTATTTTTCATTCTTCCTATTTAAGCAAAATCCACTTCCTCTAACAGTCCAACGAATTCAACATCGTTATTTACCCGACAACACTCGAAATTCCTCTACGTCGCTAGACCTGATTAAACACCTGCATCGCTTGTAACCTTGTTTGTCGAAAAACCAATTAAATCCCGCCCGGGAACAATTCCCAAACAACACCTGACTAGACAAATCCCCGAACTTCGACGAAGTTTCTCTAGTTACCCGCCTCAAACCTTCCACACACTGACTAAACCCTCAACAACAAAAACTAACAACAAAATGGTAATTGAACAAGTCCATGCCAACTATACGCACTACTAAGGTGACTCGTTCTCATCTTCGGCATCGATTCAACCTAAAAAAAGTTAAAAGACCTACGCACGTGGGCCATACCGCATTTTTCATACGTAGATTAGTGCACATAATAGCTATTTATATATAAAGTACATAAACTGGGTCTTTATGGACGAGTCGTTTATTTAGCCGAGCGAGCTTGCGAGCAAGGCACAAATAAACGAGGCGAGTCCCCATAAAGCCTATTTATGGACGCGATATACACAAAGGTTTATATACGACTGCAACAACCCTTAAAAATGACAATTCAACTCATGTATAAAAAATCGCATAAGCCGCAGTGCAATTGTCACTTTGACAGCGGCAAAAGTTACCTGCAACTTTTCCAGCGACAAATGCACTAGTGTTTTTATCACTATCACATTTTCGAACCAATTATCGTATTATCCTTTCCCATATGACTACTTTGACGTCTGCCCATAATTGATTAGTTTGGTGAATTTCTTGTTCGTTAAATTGTCCTGCCGAATTACACTCGAGGTTTGTATTTAAACTGAGTAAATTTGGGTTGTTGAAATTCAAATCTGTTTCCTTCTAGCAATTGAACTCTAATTGCTAGGCAACAGATTTTCATTACCTAAACAATCCAAATTTACTCGGTAAAATACAAACCTCTTGTACAATTATAAGTGACTATTCAATTCATCTAACATTTGTCACATTTCAGCCAGTGAAATGTCTCGATTTCAAATTGCTGCGCCAATGGGAACGAATTATAGTGATAATTGCACGTGTGGTATTTCAGCGATAATTTCACGTGTGGTATTTCAGCAACAATTCAATGCGATTATTCAATGACATTTGTCAAACTTCCACCAGTGAAATGACGCGACGAAATTTTGTCGTATTAACCGGAACATTCTTCTTAGTTTGTTAATCAATTTCGACAACCGACTTATCACCACATCTTTTAATTTAATCACTCATAACGAATTACCTTGGAGCACAAAAGTTCGAATAGAATCAATAGCAAAATGAAAAGCAACTTCCATAATTTATTTTGACGTTTATTGTTGTCATGGAAATACATTAGCGTGGGTAATTATGCTTAATTTTTCTTTTGATTCATTGAATAGTCCTCCGAATACCATTCGTAGTCGAAGTATTTGTAGATTATTTTTGAGCTACTGCTCCACTCATGCTAGTTACGCTTTTTAATACCACTCGCGCAAGCGCTCGTGGTATTAATCAGCGTAACTAGCATTCGTGACAGCACCTCAAAAATATTCGACAATACTTCGACTACTTATGGTATTATATATGATAATTTCACGTGTGGTATTTCAGCGACAATTCAATGCGATTATTCAATGACATTTGTCAAACTTCCACCAGTGAAATGACGCGAAATTTTGTCATATTAACCGGAACATTCTTCTTAGTTTGTTAATCAATTTCGACAACCGACTTATCACCACATCTTTTAATTTAATCACTCATAACGAGTTAGCTTGGAGCACAAAAGTTCGAATAGAATCAATAGCAAAATGAAAAGCAACTTCCGTAATTTATTTTGACGTTTATTGTTGTCATGGAAATACATTCGCGTGGGTAATTATGCTTAATTTTTCTTTTGATTCATTGAATAGTCCTCCGAATACCATTCGTAGTCGAAGTATTTGTAGATTATTTTTGAGCTGCTGCTCCACTCATGCTATTTAATACCACTCGCGCAAGCGCTCGTGGTATTAATCAGCGTAACTATAGATCGTCTCACGTAAAAAAAGGAATCGGGTGAAAGTAGTGTAACCTCCCACTAAGTTTATTGTTCATCTCAATGTCGCTGTGCTTTGAATAAAGATAGGTATAAAACTGGTAATTATTCGGGCCGTTGGAACCACCCTCTAGACTCCCAATGAATGAGCGAATTGTTTATAACCGCATAGATGTTTATAATTTGAATGGTCAACTGTATAAGCATTAAGGCTGATTCTCACTATACATACCTAACGTTTGCATACCATATCCATTCCATAACCATTCCGTAAATTATTATAGGCTACGAAATTGACCTTTAAGTGATATGTGCGTAAGACATTCAGTCGCGCGCTAATACACATTCGCCTTCCATATGTGAACGGAAAGGCGAATGTGTATTAGCGCGCGACTGAATGTCTTACGCACATATCACTTAAAGGTCAATTTCGTAGCCTATAATAATTTACGGAATGGTTATGAAATGGATATGGTATGGAAACGTTATGTATAGTGAGAATCAGCCTTAATGCTTATACAGTTCTCCCGTACAAAGTAATAACCAAGTAAGTCGACATCCTTTAAAATTGAGCTATTATTACCATTCGATTCAGCGCAAAAAGATCTACCTACCAGTGCTTTTAAAATTGTAATACGTTAAAACCCCGACATTGTATAACTACTTACTTTTCGGCGTGTTTTTTACTTTACATTATAATATGTTAAATTTACCAAGTTAAAATCAAGTATGTTACTTTTACAATCCAAAAACGAAGTAAGTCGACATGCCCAAAACCTAAATATTTGTAATTCTATGAACTAAATATTTGTATACTTAATTACCACACAACAAACAAGCAAGTGGACTTGCAATTTCAAAATTTACTCTCGTACTATCAGTTAAACTGGTTCAAGCTGGTGGTGGTGGTAGCTGAAAGCGTAGAACTTAAGTCAGTTTGGTTCGGCCGTTCGTTAAAGAAGTTTGTGTTGAAAAATATGGATACCGCTATTAGTGCAATGGCGTCCAGGCGAAGTGTTCTAATTTTACAAAGGGCTCGACATGAAGTATTACTAAGGTAGGTAACTAAAAGTTTGCAATATAATTTTATTTTGTAGCTGAATATCCGTGGATTATTTATAATGATTTATTTGAATGATTAATATCTTCTCTAGGAAAACCCCCCTCCCGACTCCTTCACCGGAAGACGATTCCGATAAAGATCCCGACTATGACCCTGAAGCTGATAAAGAAAATAAGACCGTTAAGTTCTTTACTGCGAAGGATCTTCAGTATAAAGATATCGGTTCAATGATGAAGAAATTACATCGCAGCTTTGAAAGAGGAGACGTTGTCCCTACTTTTGGAAATTGGGAGTTTGGATCAGGTCCTACAGAGTCTGTCGAGTATTCAGATGTCCGGAAAATTCTTTGCAGCAATCCTGAGAATCTACTACCTGCCGGTATACCTCATCGGAATAATGTAGACAGTGTTAATACAGTAGAAACTCCAGCAGAAATAATTTATCCCATGCTGCTCACTGAAAGTACAGCAAGTATGCCATACGACAATCAGATATTACACAATTCAAATGTAGATAACCCACAAGTTAGTATTACTAATAAGAAAGTGAATGGAAATCAAATCAGGAGGAAAAAATTACTAGCACCGTGTAAGGAAACATGTAGACAGAAATGTTCGGAGAAAATCAATAACGAACATCGAAATATAATATTTGAATACTATAATAATCTTAGCTTTGGAGAAAAACGGTTATTTCTTGTCAACTTTTTAGAAAAGCGTAATGTAAAATGTTATAGGAGCGATGCAGTTTCACATAAAAGTGCTTCTATAAAATACACCCTGCCGGTAACAACGGCCGAAACAATTGACAAACAAGAAGCAAATGATCTAATTTCAAATTCCAGCAGCAGTAATAAAATGCAAGTTTGCAAAACTATGTTTTTGCACACGATTGGGCAGACATGTGACGCAGTTATTACTGGATATTTGAATAATGTAGATGAATCGTTCGCAGAAGTAAAAGATAAAAGAGGGAGTGCGAGAGCGAAAATAGTGAAACAGGTATCCGCGGCCAATTATTCACAAATTAAAAGTCATATTGAGTCATTTCATCCTACTCAGTCCCACTACAATTTATCGCACGCGCCAAATAGAAGATATTTGCCAAGCGACATATCGATTTATAAGTTATGGGAAGATTTTAAATCTAAAATTAAATCAATATCTTACGAGACCTACAGAAAAGTGTTTGAGAAAGAGAATATTGGGTTTTCTAAGCCTTCCCAAGATGAATGCCCGAGTTGTTTATTATACAGTTCACACATCCGTAACCGAAATGATAGTCACTCAAACGCAGAAACAGAAAAAGCAGCTGACCATCCACAAGATTGTGAAGTATGTGCGCAATACCATGCCCACAAACAAAAATACACAGCCGCAAGAAAATCCTACGAAGATGATGTTACTAAAACTTGGGAAAACACAACTGAATTATTTGCAGTTGATATGCAAAAGGTACTGATTATACCAAAAATGACAACAAAAAACGCATGCTTTGTCAGTCGTTTGGTATGTTTCAACGAAACGTTTGCCAATTTAAGAAAAAATGGCACCAATTTTTGCGTGATGTGGCACGAAGCAATAAAAGGAAGGACGGGACCTGACGTTGTTTCGACATTT
>NW_022171982.1:0-489 GCF_008802855.1 Photinus pyralis
ATAATGCATCGTGTTTCATTTGTTTAATTTTCCAAGGCCTACCTAAAAGTGTAGGGTGCTTTTCTTTCGCGCCATCGACAAATACCGGAAAACCGTAAAAAGTAAATTAAGATACAATTTAAGCATTTTAATTAATTATTTAATTATTCTCATTTTAACAAAATTTGAAAAACGGTTTTCACTGGCTTCTTTGGATGTTATTTGGCTACTTTTTCATAAAGAAAAAATCATATCATTCCCTTTGATTTTTTTGATTTTTTTAGGATTTTGGGTCATAGTGTTAAACTAGCCCACTGGCGGCGAAGGATTAAACTAAATTAACTATATTTTGGTTGATTCTCATTGCACAAGGAATGCTCTTTTCACCATACCAAATTTATTAAAATCGGTCAAACGGTTAAGACGTTAGAGCAGGTTATTGCAAGAACAATTGAACGCCCCACATCATCTTTGTTTTTGAAATAATTGAGTTTCTGTTTTTACGAAAAT